>NW_010103668.1:81382-83216 GCF_000699245.1 Pterocles gutturalis | reverse complement strand
TTTTTTTTTGGTATCAACACATTTCACTGGATTTTCTTTCTCTCTTGATCTTTGTCAGATATAAAGAAATAATGCTTTCTATTTTGAAAAGCTTGTGCGTAAGAAGAGGTTATAATCTTATACAGAGAGAAGGGGGAGTTACGGAAGATAATCGGAAAGCCTGAGTGGTAGAATTCCAGTTACAGTGTTAGTGAGGAGAAGAGCAGGTACTTAGGCAGTATGAGTCAGACCAGACGATGCAAAGATATGCAATTTTACTTGCCTGACAGATGTTCAAAACTTTATTTCAAAGGCATGTCTAGAAGCCTTCAGTGAATATGAATGTATTAACAATGTTACTCTTGCTAACATTTCAAAAAATAAAATGTGTTAAAGCTACCACTTGGCTATCAGCTCCCCCCATGAACTTTTCCAAATGCCAGCCACAGATAATAGCAAGAAAGTTTGTTTCGTCAGATATTATCAGAAAAGTCAAAGTATGCCTTAGTTGCACTTTATTGAAACAAGTGGTATGTAGAAAAGGATTGAAAACTCTACCAGAAATTTCTTTCACTTGTGTGTTTGCTGTCTTGCTTTACCGTGACTAGTCTAGACAACTTGTTGAAAATACAGCTTTAAGATCTTAAAATGTTAGGAGACTTTTGTAGTGAAAATTTTACAATGTCGTCAGTTTATCCATTTAAACACCAAATGCCAGCCACAGATAATAGCAAGAAAGTTTGTTTCGTCAGATATTATCAGAAAAGTCAAAGTATGCCTTAGTTGCACTTTATTGAAACAAGTGGTATATAGAAAAGGATTGAAAACTCTACCAGAAATTTCTTTCACTTGTGTGTTTGCTGTCTTGCTTTACCGTGACTAATCTAGACAACTTGTTGAAAATACAGCTTTAAGATCTTAATGTTAGGAGACTTTTGTAGTGAAAATTTTACAATGTCGTCAGTTCATGCATTTAAACAACAAAAAAAAGGCATCTGATGAAATGCAGCTGAATTAGTGTTTGTTCCTGCAATTCTATTCCCTTTTCTTGGAGCAAGAGGGAAGTAAGGAGGGGCAGGTTTGGGGGCTTTAGAGAGGGTGACTTTTTGCTGGCAAGCGACATGGTTTTGTTGAGACAGATCTTGAGGATGGACATCTATAGAGCTTTCAGCCTTCACATTTTTCAGTTTCCTTTCTAGATAAGGGTCTGGGTCAAAAAATATTGTATGTGATAACATTTACTGGTGCTGCAAATTTACTCTTGTGAGTGGATCGTTCTGCATGACTCCACTCTGTTGCATGATGTTATAATTTAATGTGTAATAATGCTCAGTAAATCACTGTAGTGTTTTTTTTCTCATTATGGCATGTATTTGGACTTAGGGTACTTGTCCACTGTTTGACTTGGGACAATTTTGTACCTCACCAGAATGACCTATGGGAGCCAAGGCATGAAATTCTTGGTGGGACTGAGCACTGCATTTATATACGTGTGTTTAAATATTCCAGTATAGTTGAATTTTTATTTTTAGTATTTTTTTAAAGTTTTGGAAAGATGGGTGGACAGTTTATGGAAGAGAGGAGAAAAAAATGTTTTACCTTTAAAATAATTCCATTAGCTTTTATTATTGGCTTTATCTACGGAGTTCCATACTTGAGACCATAGCCTTGAAATCTGGGAGCAGGTGGCCTTTTTGTCAAGGGTATGTCTTTCATTATTCATTTGCCAAATTACAGACTTTTACAGTCTGCTTGCATGGGCTGAATAGAGACAAAAGGAAGGTACTGAAAAAGCCAAATCTTCTCTGTAGTTAATGGCAGACAAGTTCTTCCAGGGCTGATTCAAAGGATCAAA
>NW_010103668.1:48882-81351 GCF_000699245.1 Pterocles gutturalis | reverse complement strand
AGTTCCTCACTTCTTTCATTACTTCTGGAGGAAGTCAAGGGAGAGAAAAGTCAGTGAACTGAAGCTGGCCCTGGTGAACACTCCTTTTAAGGTTTCCTGAATTCTCTGAAGTTGTGTGTGAGCATTTGCTGTGCCTTTTAGTTCTGCTGGTGCTGACCAGTCTGTGCACATATCAACCCCCCTGAGATACTTAACACACTTTAGCCTGGAGCTACATCATTAAAGTTGGATTCATTTTACTGCAATTGCTGCTTCTGGCTGAAGAACTAGCAGTGAATCTGAAATCATAGCTCCTGTCTTGCTGTGCTCTTGGTGAACCCTGTGCTGGCCCCGAGGCAATGCTGAGGAAGAAGCTCTCAGACTGGAGCGAGCAAAGCAAAAGGGAAGGAGCAGGGCTGAATCATTTCAGTGGCAGTGGAACAGCAGCAGTGGGAGGAAAAAGAAATTGTCATCTTGATAGCTCATATCTTTTTGTGACACAAGGGAAGACAAAGATTGGAGAAAACCAAAACAAAAACCTAGCAAAACTAAAAAACTAAACAAAAACCCCACTAAAACCCAAAACCACACAAAAACCAAAACCAAACAAACCACTCAACCAAACATGTTCCTAAACCCCTTGGTTTTATGTGTTTTCTTTTACTTTTTTTCCTGTATTATTGCTCTCTGCTTTTTAATTTCAGGTTTCCATAATAAACCCATTTATACTCAAATATATGAGAGAGTGATGCTTTTGTGTTTTGAATGTGTTTTGACATAATTTATCTAGAACTTGACAGGGATGTCATTCTTGATGATTAAAAAGGCATTAATGAGATGAGTACTTGTCAAGACTGGATTATGGCCATCTCCATGTTTGTTAAATGGCAATGGAATGACTGCTGGAAACAAATGTGAAGCGCACATTTTTGCAATGAATTATTGATTGTTCTTGGTAGAGGAAATAAAATAGAATGACTGGACAACAAAATATAAATGCTCCTTGATATTTTAATCAGGAATATTATGAAGAAGTCGATGTAAGTTAAAAAGATGCATGTGATATGAAGTAATTTCTCTTTAAAGAAGCCGAAGTCAGTTTAGACAGAAAAAAATGAATGCGTAGGGTTTTCTTTTTTGATTAAGCCATAATGCACTATAGTTTGTGCAATATGCAAATAGATTTCTTCAGCATGTACATGGGAATTCTCAATTATCATTAGATAAACTGATGATAATTCATCTACATAGTAGCATATGGCTGACATATCTATAACAATTCTCAGAGCTTGAAAATTTAAGCATATGCTAATGCTGATTTAATTTCTTAGCTATTAGTCATCTATTTTTATTTGACAAACAGGTGACATCTTGGGGAACAAGACCAAAACCTGGTGTGTGAAGACTTATTATCTTTACAAAATGTTTTACAGACTCTGCTTTGCTGTGAAAGTCTCTTCACAGATTTTTATCTTGTCATGTCAAAGCAGTTCATAGAAAATAAGCATTTCAGGGTGCTTCATCTTACTTGTCTTCAGCTGGTTAATGGACTCATCTCTCTATATCTGAAAGTTTTTAATATGTGTGTGTAAGGAAAGATGTACTGCAGTGCTGCTGCTGCTTTATGGGGCAGTAAGAATTCAAGAAAATTATAACTGGATGAATATTCCTTCACCCTCCTTACCCCCCTTCCCCCTAATCTCAGGAGTGTGCAATATGAGATACAGTAAACACGTCGTGCTCACTATAAATTTGTGTGTCTTTCATCAAGAGCTAAGAAAAAAAACATAACAGGTTTTTGGCATTTTCAGAACTTTGCCTAGGGTATATTGGCCTCTAGGATTGCAAAAAAAAATTTTCAACCATTTTTTTCCTGCTATTCTTATCATGCAATTGAAGAAAAATTAAGGAAACCAGTTTTAATAACTTTTAATTTCCCAATACAAGTTTTACTATTTCTCTAGTGTACATCAAATAGGCAGTCTTTATCCACTTTCTTGTTCATTACTGTACCAGCGTGCTTTCCTATTTGAAACCTCATAAATAATGATAGCTTTAGTTCTGAGGCATGATGAATGAGTGTGGGCTTTTAACACTTGATATGAGAGTTCTAAATAGCCTTTATTTTCACACCTCGTTTTCAAACATTATTTTAGTAATAAACTGCAACAAAGTAGTTAGGAAGATCCAGCACTGACATAAGTAGGTCCAGTCTTGTGGGGAACCATGTTGTCCTCTGTTCTGAGTTAGCTATGTACTTTTGGTGGCACTTTGGTTTTGGGTAGCTGTTCAGGAATTACAGGAATAAACTGTCCACTAGGTTAGTAAATGATTCCTGCCTGTCTGCAAGGCAAGTAATGTAGGAAGGCATAGCCCAAATTTTAGCTCTCTTTTTAACCTTTTTTTTTTCTTCATTTAAATAACCTGGAAAACCACTCCCCGTCTCCTCAGTTCTTTCTAGCTGTATGTGTTTTTTCATGACAGCAGGTAATTTGTCTTATAAATATCTAAGCATAGATGTCTTGTAACACATTTATGGATGTAAGCATGCCAAAATACCCTAATTAGTTTACTAGAAAGTGTGATCATCGTGTGTGCAAACATTATCAGGCACATGATCACTTGTTGTGACTTTAACATCCCCCATTTGGCAATAACATGAGATAATCTGCCTCCTCTTAAGCAGCATGAAGGGAACTGTTTCCTGCACCCTGGCCAAGCAGCAATGCTGGCAGAGGGATCTGCTTTGCTTCTCCTGTGCTAGGATTAAACCAGGAAGAATGTCCAAGCAAAGTCAGCCATCACATGGATGGGGAAAGGGTTGGGTGTGTGTGTGTCTATATGTGATGGGAGGCTGGGGGGAGTAAAGATCGCTCCAGCAAGAGAAGAGTTTGGTCTGCTGGTTGTTTGTTTTTTTTTTTTTTTTTTTTTTTCAACTAAACTAGCATTCAAGCTAATGGGAAGCAATTTAAATACCTGCTAAAGCTATAAAGTAACTGTTGGCAGAACAGTAGAGCAACAGAGGTTTTCCTGGCTGGTTGGGTTGTGCCAGGATGTGAACAGCAACTTTTTAAATGCAATATGTAGAGTAAAATGCTTTCAGGTTTGCAGTGCACCTTAGTTTTTTCATTGTAAATGACAGCTTCCAGAGTATTGGGCTCTTTTCAAATTGTTTCTGTTAATATAAGGTTTCTGTAATTACAGGGAGTGAAATAACCCTTTTTCCAGTTTTATGGTGCTTGGGTGTTTTATGTGAAGGTTTTTTAAAATAATGAGAATATTTGGGGATTAAAATTCCCCTCTCACTGAAATCACTAGGAAAAAACTCATGAACTTGATGGGAAGAGTATCAGGCCAATAATGGGCAGGAAAAAATGAACTGTGCTCTGACACCAAGCTGGTACCTCCTGGTTGTTTGGCCCACAGCGTTTGTCCAAGCCCACAGCGTTTTCTCACACAATGATTGTGGGGAAGTTGTATGTGTCAGCCCCACACTGGGAGCCCTGGGCTGACTGGAACTGCTCCAAACAGACCTAAATATCACTAGATAGAGAGGAGCCTGTTCCATGTTCCCATTGTTCCTGTCCGTAAGAAGCACCTCATGGGTAGGTGTAGGCAGACGTAAAGAGTCTAGTTATCTTTAGGTTAGATTGCAGTGACAGTTTTACTGGGTCTGCCACAAAATTACAATTTGAGAGAATGGTATGTCATAGCCAAACCTGTTATACCTCGGTGTGATTCAGTCCTTACTGAGAACTTAGCCAATGTAGCAAGTTGTAGGCCTTTATGTCAGCATTTTGCAGCTGAATCAGCACAAACCATTAGACTCACAAGAACTGTTCTTAATACAAGCCCAAACATACAGTGAGAATTAAGTTCTGTGTAGAATCTCTCTCAAAATATTAACTGTGATGATTCCAGTCTTATAAGTTTTTTAGATCCTGTTTAGTAGAAGAATACTGTGGGCATATAAGTAACTATTGAGTGGAGAGAGCTGTGAGAGAAAATAGGTTATGTCCCCATCTGGTAGGTTTAAAAGAAAAATTATGCTAAATTAGAGGTTTATGTTATCACTTATTGATAGTATTTTTATGCTTCTGTAACATCTTAAATTTGAAAATATTAATGCCTCAGGAAGCTAACTCATTTCTCTGTAGGTGCTAAAATTTCCATAAATGTGTGGTGTGAAATCTGATAGATTCGTTTTTACTGAATTGAGATGTAACTGAGGTGCCATTAAATTATTATAATCCCTCTGCTAAATTGGGTTCTACGTGTTTTCTCACTGTTAAATTTCACTGTGCACTGTATGTATTGCAAATATGTGTCTCCACAATTGACTGTGAATAGTTGTGAAGAGGTTGTTATGGTCTCTCTTGCGTAAGTAATACATCTTTAGAAAACAGAATTAGGTCATTGGCACACACATTTAACAGTGATTTGACTCAAACAGAAGAACTGGAACTGTTTCTTTGCCCCCTGAGGAAGAGAGTAGTAATCTGTCTACTAAAATCCTTCTGACTTTTCATGTTAGGCTACATCTTATGATTACTGTCCTTCCTATGGAGGACAATTAGACCTTTTTGTACCAGAAAATACTTCTCCCCTTCCCACCAGACAGTCTGGCCAGGATAACTGCTAGAGCTGGGCACACTCAAGGAGCTGAGTTCAGGCTTTTAAGTGAAGCTCGTGACTCTTCACTTTGGAACATTTTTACATTTAAAAATTCCAGAATGAAAGTCAAGACATGCTGTACATTTCCTTTACACTTATCATGAACTCACAAACTTTCCTAGAATTTGCAGTTCCAGAAAATCTTTCAACAAGGCTGCAAGGTATTCCACAAATGTTAATTAAGCGTTACACTTTACAAAGTGGTTTACTTTTTCTTCTGGTAAGTGAAGCACCAACACGCTCTGAGATATTGGTGTGGCTGTACACTAAAACAGTAAAACATGAGGTAAGTTCAGAAGTCCAGACTGATGTATGTTACTATTGATCTACTATTTCCTCCAGTGCATCTAAGTAAATAACATCTAAAGGTTAACGAGACATCCAAAACTGGTAAGCAGTTTTACCAGTTTCTTTAAGAACAACTGACATAAGTCCTACATGATTTTTAAAGGATCTCAGTGGCATGAAATTAGTTAAGAAAATTCAGTGTGGTGCTGATGCAGGATGTTGGCTGGCTGGAATGGCACTTGTCCACATGAGTTCCTCACTGAAGACTTTAGTTGCTCAGTCTGTGTGTGTGGTTGTGCCTCTGCTCTGTGGGAAGCACTGCATCAGCATAGCTGTGGAAAACCACAGCACACACAGATCCCAGTGTCCTCCCTCCTCCCCACCCCCTGAGTGTGAAATGGCTGTTTGGAATACAATATTCAAATTTCCTTTCTTTTGTCTACATGAGACCTCTTTAAAGCTGTTCTTGCTCAGGGATGGCTTTACACCACTTTTACATTTTAAAGACAACTTCACATGGCTTCAGGTTACTGCCCCCGCCAGTGGGGTATACCTCACTAGAGAGCTGGAAACACACTGAGCTGCAATGCAAAATGTGAGCAGACCTGTACTGGTTTTCTGCATGGTCAGTTTGTTATTTTGGTCCCTAAATCTTGGTGTGGGAATTTGGGAGAATTTTGTAGCCATTAACAGTTTCCCAAGAACTGTGGCTATGAAAAGGTTAGATGCAGTTGTTCTGCACTGCTCCACAGTGTGAAAGAATGTACAGAAGAATGAGTTGCCAAGTGTTAAAGTCTCTTCATAGTTATGCTGGTCAAAATAGAATAGCTTCATTAAATTTGGTGTATATCTTCTAGACACGCATTCAGAGAGGGCGGCGGAATTGTCACTTTACTGCTTGAATATTTTGTTTCATGCTTAACACAATGTCCCTGACAGAGGAAAAATGTTTCTGTATTAAAAAAACCCCAAACCTGGATTGTGGTAGTAGGTTGCATAAGAATCTCAGCACACTTGAAAAATAAATATGTGAAGTAATGGCATATGTAGCAACCGTCATATGGTTTAATCATAGTTTAACTAAGTTCAGCCTGAGTCCAAGAGATAGTTATCCTATTAAAATCCAGTGTGATTACAGAGCTGTTTTCAGGAAAGGAGGAAAAAAGAGCTTGTCAGCTTTTGGCAGTGCTGAGGTGTTGGACTTTGATCAGAAACGTTGATTCCTGTGGCTTCTATTACACAGGAAAGGAACTGGTCTTGGCACATCTTCTAACAGGTTGCGAAAGATCTGTTGCTCATGCCCACTGGAAGAACTTTCTTGACTATCAGGCCTCTTACTTTCATTAAATAGTTTCAGAGAAGTAATGAATTAGAACTTGAGCATTAAGAAAAATTGTTTTAATAATGAGTTTCCAGGCACCATATTTATGAAGCATAGGAGAATAGCACTCCCCTGCCTGCCAGGTATCTGGAAGGAAAAGTTTATTGAAGGTTGTGAGATGCTGTACTTAACTGGAGATTGAAACATAGTACGGGAATGGAAGGTGAAAAGTCATTTGTAAATACTGGTATGAAAATCAGAAGCTACTGGAAATGATTTATTTTAATAAGCATATTAAACGATGCAAATGGTTGAGATTTTATATATTTTCTCAGGCTTTACATTTTTCTATTAAATTTATAGTTGCATTATTTCATTCCCCTCTTAAAGTGTTGTAAGTGGTCAGGTTTTTCTATGCTTACCCCTCAAAAGCCACTGGAGGACTTGAATAGGAACATGTACAACCCCAAACAGTGTCAGTAAAAGGAGAGTAAAGTGTGAAAAGATCCTGACTGAATCTGCCTTACTTCTGTTTCTTTCATAAAGCTGAACACTGCAAGCACTACACAGAGCTCAGATGAAGAATGGACCTATATGAAAATTCAGGTGTCTTATTTTGGAAAGCCTCAGGTCCCACAGACCTGAGATACCCCAAGGTTATCCCAGACAGATGTGGACAACTAGCCTTTTTTTTATGGGAAAACAGGGACTGCAGGAGGGGCACTGGAGGATTTGCAGTGTTATTTTATTTGTGTTCTCTCTACAAAATAGGCAAGTACTAACTCAGTTTAATCTAATCCTGGACTCTAAACCACACTGCCATCTGCAGTAGCTAGTCAGGATTCAAGATATCCAGACTCAAGGTAACTTTTTGTCTCTGTGGAGGTAAGGAGGTTTCAGCCAAGATTCAATAAAAACACTAAACTATTGGTAATACCAAAAGAACAGGGCTTATTTTATTTTTCATTAACTTTTTGGACCGAAATGGTTTGTTATGGTATCTGTTGTTGGAGATAATACACAAGCAAATTGTAGTCTTTAAAAGCAGCTTGGGATAATTTTAAGTTTTCACACAAAATAGTAATATTAAAAAATATTATCTCAGGACCTGACAGGAATCAGTGGTTTTGTTTTGCTTCTTACTGTTCCAAGGCAGAATTCTTCAGTTCAGCTCTTGTTTTAACTGAACAGCTAAAGCTGTCATGATGCTGTAATAGTTGTTTAAGCCAAAGATGTTATATATGGTTTTTAAACCTTACCCAGTTCAGAGAAAAAAGGGGGAGTAAATTAAAAACATACGTGTGGGGTTTTTTTTTTCAAAAATACATCCTTTCTATGTTCTGTATACCTTAATTTTATGTTTAAACTTCTAACCAAAATCCACCATAGTTAATGAAGTACAACATGCAGATCAGTGGTTTCCAGTTTTCTGCTGTTTATTAATCCAGCATCATAGACTTTTTTCCAGTTACTCCTTTGGTCTGTGAACTCTGATTTATTTGAGAATCACTGAGTTTGCAGAACCATGGCTGTAGGAAATGTCAGTGATGAGGACTGAGCCCTTTGTTTGTGGGAATACCCGTTCCCAGGGCTGCCTTGGCTGGTGTCCTGGCTCTGACAGTGCATTTGACAGCATCAGATAACTGAAGCTGTAAAAATGGCACAGTAGGCAGATAATTTCTTCTTCACAACTGTTTTCACCCTGATTACAGATATTTAAAGACAGGTTTAAAATCATAAAACATGAGACTTTAATAGCCTTTCAAAATGTTATGTTGGTTTCACAAAATCTGAGTATGCTTGACAGCTGTGCAAGTTGTGTGGCTTTCAAAACTTTAGATATATCCTTGCTCTCATTTTGAGTTGTATTTTTTTTCTGTAAAACAACACTAGTTGAGTTTTTTCCTGTAAAACAATACTGATGGCTTTTTTTAATTTCTGCATTTCTCTGCCTTCACTTCTGTTGCATGATTCCTCGTTCTTGTATTGCAAGACAGGGGACTCTGATTATAACTTCTCGATGTAATTGCTATTTTACTTTTATATTGTAACTGCTTTTCTTCTTTTTTTGCTTGAACAAGGCAAAAATACTTAAGCTTCCAGTTTCTTTGGTTTCATGGTACCAGTCTTTCCCATTTTGCTAAATCAGAACAGTACAGATGGGGTTAGATGGACCACAGCGGATTGTTGCATGTTTCCCTGTGTACGGCCTCTCCCTTTTCCTCTTCACATTACTCCCCACTATGTACGCCTCTTATTTGCCGCTGTGTTGTCCCCACTGTTTTCATGATGTCCTCTCTGTTTTAAACTCAAATGTTTGGCCTTGAATTTAAACTGCTCTCTGGTGAGCCTGTATTGCATAACTAAGTGTGTGGGTCTATTGTTGGTCTGTTTACGGTTTGAATATGCAGCTTCAGCTTAGTAGGGAGCTGTTGGAGGAAAAATAAGTAGTGATGGAAATGGATATTGGAAAGTAAACTGCTTCTGTACAAACATCTGAGGAGTGTCGGTGGAGAAGGACAGGACAAGGATAGGTAGCAGTGTGGTGGAGAGCTGAGGGAAGGGCCCTGCTGAAGAGAGCATGACTTTGCTGATGAGGGAAAGTGGAGAGTCAAGCTAGGATGCTGGCTGGACCTGTCTGAGGCCTTTCCTAGATTACCTGCAGACAACAGTCAGTCTTTGCAGTATCAACAGTTTCACATAGAAAGGCTTCTTTTCTAGAGGCACTGTGAATGCTACTTCTGTTTTAAGACAGCTGTGCAGCTGGTCACTTGTCACAGATGGCTGGAGGCCTAGCAGTGCGGGGGGCAGACGCGCGCAGCAGGCAGGCTGGGAAGCAGCGTGGGCTCTGCCATGGGAGGCTTGCCAGGCTCTGCCAGAGGGCCTGCAAAGGTCTCCAGGTCCAACTGGATCATCCCTCCAAGCAAAAGGGAACTTTTCTTTCCATGGAGGTGAGGGGTAGTGCTGGAGAGGCCAAGAGAGACAAGGCAGCTGGGGCAGGCTGGCTGCCCGAGAGCGCAGGGCTGTCTCAAAGAGAGAAACCTCTGGGCAGGAGTCACTGCTGGGCCTTGCACCTTTCCTCAGTATCACTGTCAGCACCTCAGAGATTGGGCAGGGGAAAGCAGGTAGCAGGGGCAGGGCTGTTTCCCAGCAATCCACTGCAGTAGGCAATAGTCTGCCTCAGCTGCACCATGACAGGATTCTGTGCCAAGGTGTCTGAACAGAGGCAGCCTCGCTCTGTGGCAGCAGGTGAGTTCTGCCAAGTGCCAACCTATTGGAAAACTGGATTTGGAGAGGGAGGAAGTCTTATTGTGTCTTGATTCAGGATGTCAGTACTATGAAATAGTAATTAAGCCAAAGGGAAAAGCTGCATGGAAAGATGCTGGGACTGTCAATTCACAGACCAAAGCAGACCAAAGGACCGTGCCCCTTAAAAGAAGATGCAGAGGTACTTTATGCAATATTTTCTACCATCTGTTAGGGTAGATGTTCTTTTCTGAAGGTGTAATTTCTCATGCTGTTCTAGGTGTGGCATTTCTTTAGTAAGTGGAAGAAAACAAAGAGACTTTGTGAGCTTGCTAGCAATCAGGGTCTTTAATATTGGTCTTTTGAACAGATGTGAAGTTATGTTGCAGGGTATTTATAAATCCTTTCTGTTCAGCTGGTATTTGCACTTTGTCCCCTAATTTTTGATGAGAGCTGTGTTATATTTCATCTGCACCTTTGGACCCCAGAAATCATCAGACTGAGTTTTCTTGCAGGGTTGCAATGGACATTTCAGTAAGCGTTCTTTATAGTAGAGACTGTGATAAAAGATCTGCTCTGATAGAATATGCATGATTTTTTCAAATGCTTTGCTCAGATTAATTTTTTTATACCCAGTGAGTCCAATAGCAACTTATAAGTGGAGTTTTTTCATTAAGTTGTTGGAAATAACTGTACTACAGCAAATGATAAATGTGTGATATTATTTTGAAAATTCTGCACTGTAAAATACGAACATAATTTTCTTACTTATAAGATACTTCCTATGCTGTGCACAAATCTCTTATTATGTGTCTTGTGTTGTGGTTGTCCTTATTTTCCTTTAAATTTATTGCAATGCTTTGTCTGAGGAAAATATTTTGATTGGTTAGTAAACATGCCACAGGGGGTAGGTAATTTACATGATCCAGCAATTCTGTTGAAATTGCTATTCAGCAGTTTAAACTACCTATTTCATCCTTGCTGTAGTTAAACTAGGGGAAAGAGCTCCCTGAAACATGCCCTAGGAGGAAAAGAAAAAAAAAAAACCAACAAACCAGAAATATGGAATAGGTGGTTTGTTTGTTTGTTTATTTGCTTCTAATAAGGGAATAACTTTCTCGAGAAAGTTAGTAGGAGCATGCTGTGTTTAGTCTCTGTGAACACCCCAGCAATGTGTTTCTATTGCAATGAATTCCTGTAGCCATTGATGCGGCTCTTGCTCTGCTATAAAACTAGGTGATACAGAAGTTCATTACTAGTAGCTTGAGACAACTGAAGTCAATTTCTCAACTACTCCAACCAGCACTAAAAGATGCCTACAAAGTAGCAACTTCATTGACGAAATGAAGCAAATGAAAGCAGATGTCAGAGATCAGTCAATTATGACGAATGCTGTTTTCTCCAGAATATGAAGTTTCTTAAAAAGCTGTTTGTTCTTGTTCTGGTTATAATAAAATTGTTAAATTTTTAATAACTAAGGCATTATTAATTCTGTAAAACCACCTAATACCTTAGAAACATCTGAGGATCGTCAGGGAAGATTTAAGCTGTGTACAGCCTCCCAGTTCAGCCACAGGACTTTTGAAAGTTGTGCAGTCCTGGGCCTCCATATCCCAGTCTTTCATGATGTGTGTCAAGCTGCAAGTGAAAGCATTTGTTTGGGAACCACAGAAGCATACAGAATGCTGATCACCTTAAAATATGTAAAAGATACAGAAGATGTCCTTCGTTACTCTTCGACATTGCAGAGCATCTTGCACTCTGCACATACTTGCAAAGTGTTCGCTGACAAACTGCTTTCTTGCCACCTTCCTCCTTCTGTTTCCATTTTCCTGCATTTCAGTGAAGTACTGAGACTCAAGCCCCAGTGGGCCCAAAACTAGATAGAAAAAGAAATTTAGAAGCCTAAACATGTTCTCAAGATTTGTCTAACCACACATGTCTCAAGTCAATTTGTGCTCAGATTTTCATTATTAAAATTTTCTGAGTGCTGGAAGCTCTGTTTCTGCCTAGGCGTTAAAGTGTCTGCCATATCCACATGATTATTCCTGTCATATTGCTACAGTGAAGAATCACAATGGGGCTGCAGAAGAGGGGGAAAAAATCCCAACCCAAAAACATGAGGGAGGGGCAACCTTCCCTGTTTTAGAGAGCTCAGCAAGGATGTGAGAGATGGAAGATCATTTTTCTCTTCCATATGGGAATGCTCTAGCCCAGACTCAAGGAAGTGTCCTGCCTTGCAGATGACAGTCATCTAGTCTGAGGGACAGTCCCCATTTGAAACTGCTTTTTGCACACAAAAAAATGAGACTTATCTAGCAACAATAAGCGAGAGTTTAGATTTTTAATGTTTATGCATCTAACTCTTGGACAATGTTCAAAGCTGGGGAAGCTGGGTTGAAGATGCACCATTAGGTTCTCCACTAGCATTTATGGTTCCTCTTGGCTAACTTCGGCATCTCTCTAGCCTGGTTTCAGAGGGTGCCCTGTGAGGCACCTCCTTTCCCTGTGAAGGCAGAGTGCTGTACACAGGTACTCAGTTCAGGACTGTAAGGACAATACCTGGAAATTTGGCAATGAAATCTAGGCAGCAGGTAGCTCAGCTGTGTGTCTCCCCAAAGAAGGTGTTTATCAAGTTGTATTCTCTGTCCAAAAGAAAATAAGCTCAAAATTTACCTTGTAAGTCAGGATTTGGAGCCTATCTAAATACTTAGTGATTAGCATTAGCCCAGGCTGTTTCCTCATCTGAAAACTGCGAACAGTGTGTGCAAGGACAAAGGAGGCAGCATGTGCTAAGCACATGAACATATAACATGGTGGTCGAAGAGCCAAAGATTTGATTTTTCCAGATAGTCATCTCTAAAACAGCAACACTTTTAAATCCTGTACATCTGAAGAATTAACAGTGAATCTTGAGAGCAGCTGTAACCCATCTGAGGATTAAATGTGGTGATCCAGGGACAGAATAATTCATTCAATACTGAGACACAGATCTACAGCATCCCTTTCTGTTGTATTTCATGATGTCTGTGGTTGGTTTAGTGAGATTGACTCACTACCCAGAGTCTACAACAGAAGCTCATTAGCTTTTCACTCATTTTTCAAATACTTTTTGCTCTAATAAAAGCAATGAAATAAAAATCAAAGCATAAGATACTGTAATATTGCTTCTCATAGGTACATGCAGACAGTTTCTGGTTTTTTTTATTCCTTACTTAAGCTGTTCTGATTTGGTGACAGTTCATTTCTGTAAATATAGTGTATAAAATGTACTTCGCAGTTTGCTCAATTTCTAAGAGAGTTGTGTTTGGAATGTTATCTCTTTACTGCAATTCTGTAATAGAAATACTTCATGTTATACACACAAAGGCCAGGCTAAGTAGCAAGCTACACCAGAATTTTCCTGGCTTCAGCCTTTATAGGAAGTGGTCAGGAATTTCCTGCTTTCAAATGTTTTGATGGAGTTTTGAAATTGTTGTGACATTCTAATTTAACACTATTTAAATGAAATAGTTCTGCTTTACTCTTTGGTGTTTATTTCAAGACTTATAATAATTTACAGTAAAACAAATAAACTGCAACCATCAAAATAGAACATTGCAATTGATTTAGAGTTACTTTTGGTTTGAGGCCATGTTTGGATTTTTGATGTTTTATTCATAGTTAGAAAAAGAAATTTGAAATTTTGTGTGACAGCAAAACCACTTCCATCTTGGTCTAGCATTAGTATTGTGCAAAGCTAGCTTTTCACATTGGAAATTATGAAGGAAGGAGAAAATACAGTGAGGCTGTATTTCCTAGACATAGGAAGAAATAATTATGACTGACATGAAAAAACGGCTAAACTTCAATTGACAGTGTCAATGTCATAAATATATTAGTACATGTTTGTATATGCTTTAGCCTTAAAATATTTTGAGAACAACAGCCACTGCTCCACTTGATATTTAAACTATGAGAAAATGCTCTCCCTGTTTTCCCTTTTGCTCCTTTTGTCTCTACTCATGCAGAGGGGTTTGATATTTGTAACATTACAGGTATTCTTGCTGCCCTGAGGTGTGCGAAAGCTCAGTAGCTGATGAATATACAGCATAATAACAATCATTATGATAATGAAGACTAATTTATTACTCTGTCCAAAGCCTAATCTAATGCAGTTGTCAATGTCAGATAACTGGGAAGTTGTTCTTCTTTCCATATTACCAAGTTAGGAGAAAATTGGAGGTTGGCAAAAAAAAGTCAGGAACATTTTCATCATAAATTATTTTCCATCTTTTTTGAAATATCTGTTGTTATTTGACTTTTTACATTTGGAGTGATTTCTGTGAAGCTGTGTTGGTACTAAAGTGGAGAAGAGGAACAACTGTCTACCTCAGACAGTATACTGTTGTTTTGAAATTTTGCAGAGATTTTGGATGTGTGTATGATTTTACTGGAGAGTTAGGATGAGCCAGTGTAGGCATCAGAGTGGTAGAAAGCCTATCAACCACCTCCTTTTATCTATATGCTAATATATTTTGAAGCATGTATTTTTGGAACAGCCCATCCCAATGAACAACTTATTCCTGGGCAGTCAAACTTGAGTCACAGAAGCACAAATCATTTTTTTTTTCCTTTTTTGAATGTGGAGGGATTCAAAGTCCAGGCTTGAAGCGGGCAACAGCAAACCTCATTAAAAATTGCAGATTGTCAAGTGTGTGTATCATGCACTTGTGTGTGTGCGCACACACACACACACAAAAACAAGTGTGTGTGTATCACAAAGAACTGATGCCACTGTTTATTTTACAGGCAGAAAACTAGTTATAGGCCACAGCTGGAGATAGGGACAGAGGGGAAAGAAAGCATGGCAAGACTGTGAGAAAGAAATCATTTTTTGTTGAGCAAGCTTAAGACCTTCAAGGCAGGCTCCCAGGTAACTAGTGCATGGGTTATTTGCCCACCTGAGAAGCAGAAATACACCTGCTGGGGAAATACACATGATGGAAACACTGACAATAGCACCTTCTTCTTAACTGTAGTCATTTTAAATGGCTTGGGAATAGTAGCCATTTAAAAAGCAAAGATATTTCAAGGTGATTTTGAATCAGAGTAATTCAGGTTGGAAGGGACCTCTGGAGTCATTAAGTCTGGTCCTCTGCTCCAAGCAGGACCAACCACAGCAGGTTGGTCAGGGGCTCCTCCAACCCAGTTTTGGGTATCTCCAAAGACAAGCATTCAACAACTTGAGTGGGCCCCTGGTCCAGTGCTAGACTGTTTCATCATGAAAACTGCTTTCCTAATACCTCACTGGAATTTCCTGTGTTACAGCCTGTGTCACTGTCACTCATCCTGTCCCTGCACGCTTCTGAGAAATACTTTCCTCCCCCCTCTTCCCTCTCCTCTTACTTAGCTCACTTACCTTGCAGTGTTATCGTACCCGTGCTAACTGTACTGGGAAGGAAGAACAAGCAGTCCTGTTTCCAAGAACAGCTGTGCGTTCTGACTCATATGGTTTTGCAGGGACCCAGAACTAGAAATTAAGAATACAAACCCAACATCTGAAGTGCAGCATTTTGTTTACGTGTCATATTAAATATCAGTAGCAACAGAGCAATAATTTTCTATCTGATTTTTTTCCTGGTTTAAAAAAATTCATACCTTAATATGATGTTTAAAATACAACCTACATCCAGATAGACTCTAATGTTGTTGCTGACAGGAGTCTAGTGTGCACCTTTCCTCCTTTTTACTATTTCCAGTCTGTGTTGATACTAGTTCTTTAGATTTAGTAATGACATGTCTTCAGTTCAAACATAACTTTGTCTTCACATGCTCCTTGATACGTATCATAACACATATTATATGATCTTGATCATCCTCTTAGACAGTCCTTTGCCTGCTCCACTTCACTGCTGAGCAGCTCCTGTGATTTGCAGGAGAGTTTCTCTACCAGTTATGTAAAGCGTTATGTGGGAAGTTCATGTGATCAGCTGTATATATTCTTTACTAATCATAGTAAAAATTGATTATGCTAAGTATGATGGGATACACTGCAATACTCGTGCCAGTGTGGTGCTTTCGTGAGCCAGGAACAAATGCCTGATGTGTTTTTCATTTATATAATTTTGCTCTATTTTGTTGTCTAGGATTAGTTTCAAGTCACTTATCCTAGCTGTCCTATCACCAAATCCTAGCTGTCTGGACAGGCACCAGTCTTGAGCATCTCCGCACTGATTTTTTCTTACCTACCTTCAAAGATGCTATCTACCCTTTCCTGTGATAACAGTATGAGCTTGGATTCTCCTTTTTTTTTTTTTTTTTTCAAGTTGTCCAAAACTAGATAGATAAATCCTGCCCCTAAGCAGTATCTATTCCCTGTGTAATTCCCCACTTCATTTTCATAATAGCATAGTTCTTTTCATACCTTCTACTTCTCACTAGTGGATTTCAAAACACAGTGGAGACCAGTAGCAATGTACCAGTTTCTGGGTGGGAAACTGAAGCATCATTCTGCACGTGGAAGCAGATAAGAAGAAAACCATAATTAGAATCTATATTTACTAATTCCCAGTGTACTGCCCTAACCTCTAGGACAAACTGTAATGTGAGTCTTTCAGGGATTTTGGGTTTTTTTTTTAGAAATGCTAGATCTTGGAATTAGGTTCCTATGTGATAACTTCCATTTTCTGTTTAGATTTTAATTAAACCCCCGGCTTGAAGATATGTCTCAAACCTCTAAATGTGTAAAGAAAATAAAGGGCTTTACATACAGTCTCTGAAAGAAAGCCTATTTTTAAACATAATCTCCTTAGCTTTGAAGAGGGCCTTAGTCATGGCTCTCCCCAAGTGCTTAAGATTTCACTTTTTTTAAACTAACTTTTACTCTCTCTTCTTATTGTGTATGCATTTAGCTGGCACAGTATGCTCTGTTTATGCAGTGATGGTGGTAAATAGCAATAAACGTATTGCAGAGTAGCAGGTCTTTGCACAGAGAGCTGTGGTAGTAGTCTAATCTGTCTAGTGCAAAGATGATTCAGTATTGAAAATCTGGGTGGTCTTGGAGGAGAAGGAAACAATAGCCTGTTTTAAGCAGACCACCTCCTTGCTTTTTAGTGGGGGGTGAGGGGAGGGGTAAGTAAAAGTGAAATAATTTGATCCATCATCAAAAGCCAAGCAAGTCTGGAAGGGATCCTTTTCAAAATCTATTACATTTCTTCAGTTTGAAAAAAAAGAGAAAAGAATCCTTTTGGAATTCTTTATCGGGTTTTGGGGGTTTTTTTTGCATGTTTTTTGTGTAACAATGCTGCTCAGATACAATGGTGGGAGTGTCTCCTTCTGGATTGACGGCAACTTACAGTAAGGCTCTGCATCTGCTGGTGTGGAGTAATTAGCAATATGGAGCAGTGCAGATGCTTACTCCTGACTTTAAGTCAAAGAGACCTTTTGTGTTTTTAGGGCTAATTGCATAAGTCTACATAGCAGGACTTTAAACTGGAGGAAATATCTCTTAACGTTGAGGCTTAGTCCAATGTGAAAGAATTTAGCAGTAAGGCTTATTAGGATTAATGATTTATGTGGGTCAAAATTATTTCTCTGGGTGATTATCTTAGACTAAAGAAAATAAAATTTTGCTAGTGGTTTTCAGTCACCTGCAAACCAGTAGATGCTGGCTTTGTGACTAATATACTACCTGATAATGTACTGTGTAACGTTATGTAATGCTAATTTCCTTAACTGAACAGATACAAGTACAATGAATATGAAAAATGTGTCATTCTGGTAGCCTAGAATGGTGTTAAAAGGGTATAGAAGGGAGTTCAGAGAGGTAAACATTAGCTCTGTGTGTGTTCTTCTCAGGGAAAAAAGATACAGTGAGCAATACGTAACTACTTCAATGTGTGTGGGGGCATAAAATATATGTATTCTTGTTATCACCTCAGCATACGTATATGCTTTGTTTCAGTAAAGTGAATTTACTGCTCATAGTGCAGCAAAAATCACTGTTAAGCAATATTTAAGGGAGTATTTAAATTTAAATGTCTAAACAATGGATTTAATTAATAAGTTGTATTTCTTAATGGCCTCTAAATAAAAAGGAACTTGTTTTGTTTTCTGTTGAAGAACAAATGGTTTCATGCATAATAATAAGCTGCTTTGGGACTTTTTCTTTATAAGCCTTTAAAAGCTGATTTGGTCCTTACGGAAGAAAATTCAACTGCAGCTCCCACGTGTGTTGCCCTGCTGCCAGCATACCTCAAGAATGGTTAAGATGGTACTACATGTTACTGTACATAACAGAAAACATAATATTGTATTTTCAGTGCTACTCCATTTTTCATGTGTACATGTGCAAATGTTATATGGGTAAAAAGTAAACACCAAGATTTCTAGCTGAAGCTTTTTGTAAGTGTTGATTGGCTACTTTTTTCCTCTAAATATATGGCTATATCGTTGTGTATATTTTAGATACTGTTATTTATTTCTCTCCAGTAAGTGGTGGGTGTCTGCCTTACTTCATTTCTTTATATCTGTGCCTGTGATAAGTTTCTGGACAAATGGTGCTATACTTTTCAATCATGCTATTGTAGCTCATTGTTTTAACAGAGACTTCAAAGGAGTACATTTGCTATTATTTTAATGAAGCTGTAGCTTTTTTTAAGTTGGCAATGTAGTATACTTTGTCACATTGTATTTATGAAATCAATTTTAAACCTTTTTTCCCTACCTATTTTTTTTATTTGGCAATCTCTGAAAAACATCTGGGACCACAACTATTCCTGTTTATTCCTCATTTATGTATTTATTTCTTCTGTTTCCCTTCCTCAAGGTTTGATTTTTCTTTTTTATGTACGGTCTTTATATTTAGTCCTTTGCTTGATGTACAATCACTAAATTTTCTGGTATCACAGTAAGCAAAGTGGTGGACTGCAGCCCTTGTTATGCAGTCAGTGCATGGCTCAGATTTGTTTTTTGAGACAGTGCAAACAACCGTCAGAAATTGTTGTTTTCCCCAGAAATGGGGAAGGGATAGAGATGTCCTTTTACAGCTGACTGTCACTTACTTGAGTTGCTGGTAGGAAAGCAAGAATAGAAACTGCACTTACGAAAGAAAGCAGCCCTCCACCTAAGGGATGGATAACATGGCACATGTTTTCAAATGAGTGTGTGCTGCGCTCCTCTCAGTGAACGGCAGCAGAGGAGCATTAGGGAACATACATTACAACAACACAGACTCAACACACTTAACTCTCTTCTGGACCACGAGGGAAGGAATGTGAACTGAATCGGTTTCCCTCTCAGACTGTTTCTGGGGCTGCACAACTGAGCCCTATTTGCTTGTGACCTGCATTGACAGCAAATTTAGAAAAAATGCCGTTGTAGGCACTCAACAGGGAGCAGAGTGGTTTTGTTTGCAGAACTCTCCTGCACAAGGCTATATTTTATCCCTAAGTAGTAAAGCTCGTGGGACTGAAAACATGTGACATACTGCTAATTGCAACAACACCTAGCATTTATAGTGCTTGTCCTGGAAATTTGAAAACACTTCAGTAGGGTTACTGCCATTGGCTTTCATTTTGAAGACCAGGAAACTACGGCACAAAGTGGCAAAGTGCTATGTCTAGGTCAGTGAGGCAGTGGCAGCCCTTAATTCCCCAAGCGACAGCCCAGCACGCAGTACAATAGGCCATTAACTTCTGTTTGGCCCATCTGCTGTCAATGAAAGCATGATTGATTCAAGTGCTCTTTGGATATATAAGAGCACTGTGTGAATAGTCTATTCTTATTATGTTATGAACGATTTTTTTTTTCTTTAATGCTGTTATGTATACATCCATATTCTGGAGTCAGTTGTCATCTTGTGCTTTTAGTCTTTAATTTTTGTATTGAATCTCTCTTTCTTCCTTATATGTTAGTTTAATTTTAAAATTGTAACAGTTTGTCAAAGGTTCATGGATGTCCGTAATAGTCTTTATGCCTATACATTCTTAATCTAAAATCACTTTTCAACAATAAGGATATAAAATACTAGTTTTAAAAAGTGGAGTAGAAATTTCTCTGTTGTCTGATTTTTAAGCCATGGATAGTAGTGGCAAGTGGAACTGCTGTAGTTCAGACAAGAGAGAAGGTAGTTGGCATGTGACACTGGCCAGGGAGGGCAATGCAGGGATGTAGTATTACACCCCACTACAGCCCTAAGAACATGTGTTAAATAATGGCAGTAGTTGGCACAGGTTTTCAGAGATAATTCAAATGGGCATTTAGATTTATATGGTTTTGAAGGCAGCTGACTTGCAATTATTCTGAAACCAAATTGAAGTGCAAAAGGGAATGTATGAGCAGTAGATGGGGGACTGGGAAACTATGTGCTCTTCACTGACATGAAACAAAAACAAAACCAAACCCACCAACCAGTCTTATTGCTAGTCATCATGAGAATGCACTTGAAAAATCTTTAATTACAAAAGAAGTAAAAAGACTTTGATCATCTGTCTGTCAGCATAACTTTTGATCCAGTCCTACGTACCTCTCTTTTTGCAACAGTGTTTGCACCCTCTCTATCCATGCCTTCTTGTGAGCTATGGAGAATCATCGACTTCAGTGGCAGCATGCATTTTGCTAGAGACACTGAAAAACAAACATTGAAGAGGCATTATGTAGGCTATTGTTATGTGGGTCATCTTAGTAATAAAGACTGAATAGGTGGTAAATTTCAGTTTTACAATAATTTTAGATTCAAGATACTGAAGTGGGGATAAAAAAGCGTCTGTATAATCCTTAAACTGGTGATAGAGGATTTTTGTGCTTGGGTGTGTTTTTGGTTTTTGATGTTTTGTTTTACTTTGTGGTGTTTTTTGTGGGTTTTTTTTTTGTTTTTAATCTGCAATTTTACAAGAATGACACCCTCAGAAATCATGGGAACATATCAAACAGAAGAAATTTCATCCCAAAGGATGACCTTCCTAAGAAAATGTATGAATATGCCTGACATAAAGACTTATGATAAGAATGACTTCTCAACCATAACTGTGACATTGTCCCTCCGATCCTAAAATCTGAGTACTGAATGTAGCAGACAAGACTGGATTTTGTTTGGTTGTGGCAATTCCTTGCTACTGTTACTGCTAATCCTTCATGCAGCTTGTTAGAGCGGTTAGTCTGCTGTTCGGCTGCAGCATTAACTTAGCTCTAAGTATATGGCATGCCTCCGGCTTACCTACAAATGCCCAGTTAGAATGGATGCAGCATATTATGCTTTTAACACAAAAGTTATCTTATTGTGTTATCTTACTCATATTGTGAAGTAACTGGCAAACCTTTACATGCTAGAATTGGTTTCAGCATTGCTAAAAATTAAATTGATACTGTGCCAAATTCATTCATACCATAACATCACTGACTTCAATGGGATTACACCAGATCTGAGTTTAGTCTATTGTGCTTCTGTTGCTTGGTTTTTCCAGGCACAGATACAGGAAGGAACAGGGTGGATATAGAATAGTTGATATCTTCTTCGCCTTTCCCATAATTTGTTTTCCTTGTAAATTAGTTTCATTGAAGGAAATGATATAACTTAGCAGATCCCTGGCACAGTTCTTCACACAAACAAAACACATTACGGAAAAAAATATCTTTGTCCATTATAGTTTGACAGCATTGTGTTCACTAACCATGTCTGACATCTGAAAACATAATGGGGCCGCTCCATCTGAAGCAAGCAAAAAAGGCATTTCAAATAGGATGACAGTGACCAAATAACTTTTCACAATATGTGTTTTTGTTTGCGTTCTTTCAGATGTTTTATAACATTGTGGTAATCTTTACAAAGCCCAAACTAACCAAAGAGCTTACACAATAGTTTTGTTTGGAGTATTGTCAGTTAAAGTAGGACACAAAGTAGAAAAATAGGCAAATATAGCTTGTGCAGCAAATTTGGCCTAACCTGATGATTGTTACCATCATCTCTCATAGAAAGAAATCTAAGAGGGAAAGCATCTTAGCCCTGGGTTCTACCCTGTGGGAAAACAGTAGTGTGAATTGTGAATCTGAAGAAGACATTTGGGGGAATATCTCTTCATACTTTACTTATTTGTTTTCCATTCATCATTTCTTCAACAGCTCTTGGAGCTGGCAGAAAAAAGGAGGATAAACTTAGTGTTCATCCTGTCTCCCCTGTAGGCACTCATCTTTTTCTTTGACTCTGTAAGTGAAGATTGTTTGTCTTGCCTCATTTCAGGTTTGTACATGGTATGTCCTTTTCCTGGCCTGTTGCATTGACTGTGCTCCTCTTTGAGTCTTCTTTTTTACAACATAGCTACCATAAATACTTGTCTTTGCTTGTCATTTGTGGTCTATTCCCTTTTGGCAGCAGCCTGCTTTTGCACTGGACAGGTCTAATGTGAAACTACTCTTTGTGATGTCATCTTCCCCTGTGTATCGGTCTATGATCTCTGTCTCCACTGCCTACTAAAACCATTCTCAAATGAGCATCCATTGCAGTTTCTCGCATGCAGCTTTCCATACTTGGGTGGAGCTCATAATGAAGATCTGCAGAACTATTTCATTGTTCTCCTTCATGTCCCTCCTTTAAGCTGTCCTTCATTATGAGGCCTATGGACAACAGACTTCGTAGGTGGCTCTTGGGCTTTCCCTCACTGCTCCCGCTTTTTGTTTTATTGGACTTTCTTCTCTCTAAATCCATTTCCCCACCTTCCCTATGGATAAAGTTTTACTGAAGGGAAGGACTATCCTTTTGTTCTTCATTCTGTTTTCTACAACAGTGACATCTCGATCTATGGCTAAGGTAGACAGTAAGTTATCTCACTGATATTTTTTAGCATGTTGCATTAAGGAAGAACACAATGGAAGGATAAGGAGAGCACCACTCAGAAGAAGTGCTAAGTGAGTTAAGTGGCTGAGGTACTGGGACCAGTCCTTCTAGAACTGATGCCACATGGCACTGTTCCTTGCAATAGGATTTATTTCAGGACTGTTTTTCTTAATTGTTCATTCAATTTCAGTGTCAGCACCCTGAAATATCTGTCTCCAGTGCTTGTGAGAGAAAATTATTTTGTGGCTTAGAGTTGGCATGCAAATCTTAAAATTAAAACAGATTGGTAGTTAAGCGGCTCTTGAAAGCAGCAATCCTTTGAAGTAAAATTCTGTTCTTCCTACCACCCTGTTCATTTAACATACAAAGACAAGTTTGTGCACAGGAGAGACCAACCATGATGTACAGCAGTGTAAATAAGCATTAGTGGGGTTTTCTTTGGGGTGGGAGAGCTGGCAGAAGAGCAGCAGTGGGAAGAGACTTTGATTATAGATTTGATTGATGGTCAGAGGGCTGGAGCACCTCCCATATGAGGACAGGCTGAGACAGTTGGGGTTGTTCAGCCTGGAGAACAGAAAGCTCTGGGGAGTCCTTCTAGCAGCCTTCCAGTACTTAAAGGGGGCTACAGGAGAGATGGGGAGACACTCTTCATCAGGGAGTGTAGTGATAGGTTGAGGGGCAATGGTCTAAGCTGAAAGAGGGCAGATTTAGATTAGATATGAGGAAGAAATTTTTCACTGTGAGGGTGGGGAGGCACTAGTACAGGTTGCCCAGAGAAGCTGTGGATGCCCCATCCCTGGAGGTGTTCAAGGCCAGGCTGGATGAGGCTTTGAGCAACCTGGTCTAGCGGAGGGTGTCCGTGCCCATGGGAGGGGGGTTGGAACTTGATGGTCTTTAAGGTCCTTTCCAACCCAAACCATTATATGATTCTATGCTTTATGCCCACTCTCCCACTTCACTGATCTGGTTGACGGGGAAACTGGTGGAACTATCTTTAAAACTGTATCTTGGGGATGGAGCACCCTATGTGTTTCTGAGGTAGCACAAAGCCCTTCACTAAAACCCTTCACTACTTTTTCTCCGGTGGTCCCTTGATGAGAACTGCACACTCCTGCTGATTGCTGTTGTTGGTTGGGTTTTTTTTGCTGCTCTGGGTTGGTTGTTTTGTTTTTTTTTTTCTTTTTCCCTAGTGTTGTCTGCATATGTGTATACATCATTATGGTGGTAGATTCTTCCTTTATGGAATGTCAATATCCACTCTGAACCTAACATTACAATCATATATTAATTTTTAAGTACGGTATTTAAGTGTATTGCTCTTTAAGTCCCCTGGCAAATTTCACAACCCAGTGAAGTAGCACAAATGTCTAGGAACTCTTTTAACTATTCGAACAAATGCCATAAGGCAAATCCTTTTCTCTTTTATACCAGCGTAACACAGAAGTTAAGGATTTGCTGGTCTAGCACGGATTTACACCAATGTTGTAGATGCCTTTGAACTTCGCAAAATTATACTCAATTACATTAAACATACTAAAAAAAAGCACAAAGGACAAATAAAATCTCTCAGTATTATAATTTTTACATTCTGTTCTAAATAGTAGTGCTGGGCCTGTTTTATGAAAAAAGGAAAAGTCACATGAAAACAATTAATGCATTTTCTTATTTTTTTCTTCAAAATGTCTTTTCAAAAAGCTTCATTGTGCTCACAGTGCTTTAAAAGGGAGGGAAAAAGCCTTAACAAAATACAGAACTCATCCTCTAGCTTATTCATTATTTACCTCCTATGAAAATCAGGCATTAGAATATTTTTTTGTGGTGGAGAGAGAACTTAATGGTGCATATGACATTGTGGTTTATAGAAGCTTAATTGTCAGAGGGGTGATCTGTTGCTCTTCCATGTCGAGCAACAGGGCATTTGATCAGTAGCAGGAGAGAATCCAGTGTAGCATCAGCTATGCCTTCCCTAACAGGTGGGCAGCCGAGAGGGCTGCTGAGTTTGCTCTTGGGCTGTGACAGGTGAAAAATGCTATTTAATGAGTTTTCTTCCCAGTCAATTAGCAGAAGAAGGGAGCTTTCCCATCTGTGCTTGACACAACCAGGGTTTGCTGGTTGCCACATTTCCTTTGTGAGAGTGATGGGCAATTCATAGAATGAGGTCGTGACAATGAGTTTGCTGGCTGCTGTCAGTCTCACTAGCTGCTCTGATCTGTTTAATCTCAGGTTTTTATGCTATGCTTCCCACTAGTGAAAAAGGGCAATGTGCAAGAAGGGTTCTCACTAGGACTGTGCAGTGCTGTATGTGGGCTACAGATGTCTTGCAGTTAAAAACAACCAGCAACTCCCAGGCTGTGCTTAACATTCTCATCTATACATGTAATGCAGCAGTAAGAAATGCATGTTTGTTTGGATTGCTTACTATCTGCAGGATCTGCTGGTAAATGTTGCCTTATTTTTGACTACTACTGGCTTTCTCGAAGAAGTAGGGTATACCCACATCAGTAAAATATACATAAATCCTTCTGAAGTCTTTAATCTTTTCTCCCCTTTTTCTTTTCAGAGTACCCTGGTCAAGAATATTTCAGTCTGACACGAGAAAGCGCAAAAAAATTCAGTAGGTTACCATTCACATGAATGTAATGTGCCTTCCTCTCTGCAAATTCTCTTTTTAATTTAAGCAGAATTTTCTAATTGCGTATTTTGTTCATTCCTAGACTCTATTAACCCATCTAATGCACAGACTTGAAATTTCTTCACACGTTAGTTCTGCTGAAGTAATGGAAATTAAAGCACATTAACATATTGCATCCTACTGCTGATACATTATATTTGCTTCCAGTGATACATAGAATTTTCACAGAGGAAAGTGCAAGATGGGTAGCTGTGCTTTCTGTACAGCAAATCAAAATCTCTTTGCAGCTTTTCCTGGAAAGTAATATTCTTATAATTATACAGCATTCAGCTAAGAATCTATATATTGGATGGCATTCAGTTGCCTGGTAGCAGTATTGGTCCTCTTACCTACACTCTTAGTATTTATTTTTCACTTTCCAAAAACTATTTTTGTCTTAAAATATACTTGAACAATTCTATTTCATATGTTTTATTGTGTGTTTATAAACCAGCATAAATACAGTTTTGGGTACAGGGACTTGCTTTGTTTTTCTTTTTCTTTTATTTTAAATTGTCAGTGTTGTGAAATATAGCCGCCTTGGGGATTCCTCTGAAAAACCTGATAATGAATGTAAGATGTGAGTGACTGGTGTGTGATTGTGTTGATGTTTTCCCTTCTCTTGAGCCCAGTTTGAAATTCAGCTCTGCACAGCAGGGATTGTCCTCAGCCACATATGACTATTTTGAGGATTGTGTGCTCGAGTAGCTGTGCAGGCTTTGGGCAATGGGCAGCAGTTTGTCATGGCTGCCTTTAGGCTTTTAAACCTTGGGGATTTTAATCCCTGTCCCTCTCTGTCAATCACATCTGTTTCACTTTTTAATGTATTATTGTATGTTTTCAAACAAATGGTGTTCCTTCTACAGTAGGTGCAAAAACACCAAAAGGCAAAATACATAATGTAGGGGCTTTACCTGTTTTTCCCTGGCTGTGTCACTGTAAGTTATTTGCTCTGTGATATAACTGTTCGTATTTAAATCATCAGGCTTGCTTGCCTATTTTCTCATTGTTTTATTTTGATTGAGTACTTTGATGCTGTGAATCCTGGCTGCATTTAATTCATTATAATCATGTGAAACTAAACCCTGAATGGCTTCCAAATGAATATTATTTAATTTTCTTTGGCATTCACGCAAGCAGCTTCTTTGCCAGCTGAGTAGTAAGTACAAGCACGTTTTTCACTTCTGTGTGACATGGTCAGATTTTAGAGCTGTTCTTTTGCATTTCCGAAGTACTGAATATGCTGTTCTGAATATCATTATGAATATTTTTCCTTCCTTTTGGTCCTTTTTTGTGAAAAGTAAAGAATAGATGGAGTTAACAGTTTTTTGAGTGCTGTACAAGATGAAAAGGGAGTTTCCACACTTCATAGCCAGGTGCAAAGCTGGCATAGTGCAAACTGTGCAAAGATGAGCAGACATACTGAATGTCCAGGAAGAATAATTTGATGTTTGTGACACATTTTTTAATATTATTGCAGAATATGGAAAAAAAGAAAAATATATTTGTATGGCTTAATGTGTATAGCTGTGCTATTCAATTGCAAAGCCTCACATTGTAATGTTGACAGGACTTCCAACACTCCAAGTGAACTATTTTCGATTAAAGGCTGTTATTTGTCCCTTGTTCCTTCTTGGGTAAGCCAGTGAATGGGGTTGATGGTCTCTACAGGTAACTCATACTAAAAATATTGGAATTTTGATTTCAACAAGTCTCTTGTAGGAAACAAGTTAGAAGCAAATTGTGCTCAAATATAAGTGATTTCAGGAGGAGGCTGAGCTATCATCTTTTATTGCCTGATGTGTTAGGGGAATCTGTGGCTTTTGAATGCTTTCTTGATTGACGGAATCATGTAAATCTTTGCATGTCTGAAAGGAGCAGGCAGCCAAGAAGTCAAAGGTTGCTCACAGTGAGCTGATAGAGCTGCACTAACTGTGGTGTGCTGGAAGCAAACAAAAAAACCCATCACCTGCTGGCTTCTCACAGTGGAAATGGGCACGGAGTCTAAACTGGGGGGCTTTGCAGTGTTTTTCTTGCAAAGAAAAAGCAATGTATTTCCTGTTCTGTGGCACCCCCATTGTTTCCACAACCCGTGAAGATCACATACTTGGACTTTGCCTTTTTTTTTTTCCACCTTTTGAGGATCGTTACCCTATTGCAGAAAGATGAGTTTGAGTTGGGTTTTTTTGGATGAAATGCAGAATCATCAATTGAGGGATTTCTCTCCCCTACAGCAGATTATATGATGAGCAACAGCTTTCCTGATGTGATTATAAGGTTGCCTGTCTTCTGCCTTCCTGTTGAGTCTGAGAATGGGTAAGTCCCTAAAGTCATTGCTTAAAAGAGGGAAATGGTGAAAACCCTTCATTATGGTCTCCATGTGCGACAAAGTCCAGAGACTGTTCAGAACACAGAGGTCATCCTTTCATGATGATTAACAAGGGTCCACTGGTCACAACAGTACATGTGCTCCTATGAGAGAATGTCTTCCTTTCTACTCACTTAGTTTGGTTTTCTAATAGGGTTTGAATACATGAGAACTGCAGGCTGCACTGCATGTATTTGAGTGGTATGAACATCAGCCCAAAATGGGAATCAAATGGGAACCCAAAGAATCAAAAAATGAAGTGTCAGTCAATCCTGATAGATGAGCAGGAAGAAGGGAAACGGAGGAAAGACTTAAATCTCATGAGATGTTGGTGAAAATTCTTGCATCCCATTTCAATATGACAGTATATATAACAACTAAAACATACAGTGCTTGTCTTTCATGTATTCTGCCAGCCTGACCAGTTATTTGACTCTTAGAATCCTTGGTTCTGCTTGCCAGCCCTAGACCTGAATTTCCTGAGGAACATGCTTAAACGTGCCTACATTTCCTGTAGTCGTAATTTTTTCTGAAGCCTTTTTTTTCTCTTGTAATTTCCATGCTGTTACTACTCTGTTACCTACTCAGTCACCTGAACACTGTGCATTCTGTGGAACTTTAACCTGGTATTCATCAGGCTGTCAGACTCCCACGGTACAATTACAGAATGCATGAGGGAGCTTTAAAAATTATTTGGTTGCCTAGTTTTTAACAGTTTTTACATATGATTAACTACTAACTGTCTCAAAACGCTGCTGTAAGCACCGTCTTTATATTCCACCAGAGATGTGCTCTCAGGAGAACAGTGAGACATTTATGGTATTTGGGTGGGAGGGAAATTAGAAAGTGTAAAATAATTTCTTACTCATATACTCCCAGTAAATTATCTTTTCATTTTGTAATAAAACACTTAGTTTCAATAAAGATATACACTAGTGGATTGCCAGAAAATAGCACTATATTTCTAGTCCTTACTGAAGGATAACAGTAAAATAATCAGATATTTTTGGAAATTGTTTCTCACAAATCTTTGGATCTTTATTTGTGAGAATTCTAGTACTGAGCCCTTTTGGTTATATTGCCCTCTCATCATGTCACTTTCATTAATTCAGAAACTCAAGTTACTGAATTGCAAAGTCTGCTTTTGTTTTTGTGATACACTATACTTGGCAGTGCCATTTTTTCTCTTGAAAATAGAAGATATACAGCCCAAGACCCAGATCTTGCTCTTCCACAAGAGATGAGATGGTCCCGTAGAAAGACAGGGTCCTGCTCAGCCCTGGCTGCCTGCTTCCTTTACACTTTTGTGTTGTCTTACATGGAAGATACAGTCACAGTCTGTGACACTGTCACTTTTTGTAACATTCTAGGTGATGACCTAGCTGGTCCTTGGCAGGCTTTTCTAAAGAGCTCTCTAGTCTGGATGAATTTTATATATGGAAAAACAATGAAAGAGTGATGGATGCTATGGAAGCATCTCTATAAGAGATCTCTTTCTATCTCTGAAATTTCACCTTTCATACGTAATACATGTGGGTCAGATGATTTGGGCACAAGAATGTTAGGACAACTCACAAGCTTCTCCTGCAATTCGAAGGACTGGCTTTTTTTCCAGTTCTCTTTCCAGAGCAGGGCAGCTCAGTTTGAGCTGGATCATCAGGCTGCAACATCACGCTTCCTCAAAATTTACCTTGGGTTTGAAATTCTTCAGGCTTAATCCTGGGAATGGAGGTAGAATTACCTTTGCAAATGCATCAAAGACACAAGGCAAAGGGTCTGAAGATCATGTTTTTGGGAGTGGAGGTGATTCTAATTAAATCTCTGTCTGTGTACTGTGCTTATATTATGGATCTTAGTCTCACGCTCTGACCTTTGGAAAACCAGCCTGCAACATATCTGGTAACAGTTGGTTAGAGAACTTCAGTGTCTATAAAGCACACTCGATATAGCTCCGTATAGATGTCTAATAGATAAAGTGAGGTACAGGTGATATTCCCAGTGAATGAGTCTCCTTCATTCATTATCCTTATTTATTTGTTCTATTTTTAAAAATAGCAAAGAATTGCTACATTTACTGATACTATCACTATTTAATTTCATTTTAAGAATTATCCACAGTCCATTCTTATGACTGCTAATTCAGCACAAAAGCAGAGTGTTTGTAAGTTTGGTTTTCTAGATGGCCAGTCTTTGGCTTCAGACTTTTTCTTCCTCTCTGGTTGATTCAAGTTCCTGGTGTTTTCACTTAGCATCCAGGACTCAACAGCCTAAACTAATGGACCCGTGTGTGTCTCTTCTGACGGCTCGTGTCTGTACCCAGTCAGCTGAGTGCTGAGCAGCTGGGGATTTTCACCAGTGACTCTGCCCAGCATTTTTTTAGTGTTGTGCAGTACCTGGCTGATTTGTGGATGTCTTTTTGAATCGGGAATATTTTAGATGGACCGAATAGATTTGACAAAATATGTACTAAGGGAAGTTCAACCAACTATATTTTTTCTCTCATTTATGAATTTCAAAGTATACAGCCAGACTCCAAATAGCTGGTCAGCTTGCTTGATAGGAAGAACTTGCATAAAATTAGTCATGCTTCTACACTTGCTTCTTTCAGTACAATAGAAAATGAGAGATGCAATATGTCAATAGCAAACTCAAAGCAATAGCTTGAGGAAACAATCACAACTGAGCACTGCTGCATTTACCAGCCTTCAAAAGAAAGATAAAACAATAATCAAGATGTGAGATGCTGCTGGTTTGCATGAGCATTGTAGCTGTGTGGATGGATACAAAACAGCCTATCTTCTTTCCTTCCCCCAAGAACCCAGGCAACTCATTCTTCCTCCTCCTACTTGGACTAGTGCCTCAGTTTGTAAGTCACTGAACAAAAAATAAAATAAAACCCATACCCAAATCAAAACAAAAAAACCTCCAAACCCCAACCCATAAATTCTACACTCAAGTACAAAGAACTACAAACTATTTTGCTGTACTATCTTTCCATGCTTACATGAAAAGTAATTATCTGTGGAATTATGTAATTCTTTTTGTTTTATTTTTAAATAAAGATCACACCAATTATGATGTCTTCTATTTAGTTGTTTTCTTCATTTGTAATACAATGCACATTTATAAACTAGTATAATACATATTTATGGATTGCTTCTAAGACAGCAAGTATTCCACAAGTATTTTGTATAGAAAATGGTTCACAGGTCTCTCCTATGTAATTTTCAGAGCTTGCAGAAAAATAACAGTATCTGTAACGTTCTTTTGAAGAGATACAGTCTTAGCAGGTTTCACTGTTAAATTAAAAAAAATAGAGCATGCCTGTGTAGCTACTAAGACTGCTTTTGAAACATGGCAGGGATTCAGTTGCCCTGAAATACTTTTTATTTTTTTTTTCCCCTGCCTCCCCAAACCATGAGGAATGGAGAAGGAGTGATGTAGGTAATGTGTAGCCTTCTCATTCACATTTATTACAATCTGTTTTGTTTGGGAAGAAGCCTGTGCACTGAACAAAAACATGGCTCTGGCTATTTTGGGGTATGAAGCTGTCCTATGGCAGCTGGGGGAAGAAGTTGATGTGAGTTATGGAGCATCCTCTAAGCAGTTCAATACAGCTAGGAGACATAAAGGGGATTTTTGCTTCTTCGTTCTCCTGGACTGAGTCTGCTCTGATATACTTAATTCACTCAGCACAGGATACAGCTGTTGATTTTTGTGGTCCCAATTAAACAAATCTAAGAACCAATCACTTTTCATACATGTCTTTGTCTGGTTTCTTAAAATCAGCATATTTTACAGTCAGACCAAAAATGTCTGGACAACAATATATGCAGGTCCCTAGGAAGTTGTTACAGGAAGGAGTTCTGCCTACTTTTTTAAAAGCAGATAGCAGTGGGAAGGAGTCATTTCCTAGACTTAAAATGTTCTGCCTTCATAGCATAATATTACTGATCACTGTAACTTTTGTGTTTCACTTCCACAAGGAGAAAACTAGTTGTGTGATGCCTCAGTTGATTCATGCTTGTAGCACGATCATCTCTGTCTCAGGGCTTGCTTCAGCGGCCAACAGCATGTCTCCCATGTACATAGAAGTTAATCAAAGATTTGGATTACTGCGGATCTTAGTTGCTCAGAATAGACATTTTATGTCAAGTGAATCTAAGTTCACACGGCACTTGAAAACCAGCTTTTCCTCCTGTGGGTTGAGGAATAGATTGTATATGTAACTTGAAGGAACTGGGCACTTGTGTTTCTGCTGAAGCTCGCACTGAGTGAATGGAGAAAGTGAGAAAGATGAAAGCCTATTTCTTCACCTCTGCTCATCTCTAAATTGTGAGTCTTGTAATGTCCCAGCTTCATGTTGGGACAAGTCTAGACCACATAGTAATTCCTCCTACTCCTGTTGCCCTTTTTTTTCATCTTTTCCCTGCACCCACACACGTTCAGGTCAGGTGCCCTGCAGTGCAGACACAGTCTTTGTGACTAATGAGCCCTGGTGCTGATGGGAATCTCCAGCTGCCTGGAGCTAGCCATAGGACTGCAAGGCAAATTTTGCTATATATATATATATATAGTGATTTTTATATTCTGAAACCCTGCATATCTGCTACATCTTGAAAATTTTACCTTTTAATTTCTATTTTTGTGAGTTTTCTATAATCTTTTTATTATTGCTTTAATGATAAGTGCTTATATTAGTTTTGTGGTGGCTTTGCTACACTACTGCAAAAATGTTCCAAGTGCAAAGAGAACTGCTTTAAAAGAGATCTGAAATTTACAAATGCTCAGAATCCTTTTGGCTGGATGCCAGGTGCCCACCAGGCCCCTCTGTCACTCCCCCTTCAGCAAAATAAAGGGGGAGAATAAGATGAGAAACTCATGGGTCAAGATAAAAGCAGTTTAATTAAGGCCAAGGCCATGCACAGAAACAAAAGGTAAACAAAGATGTGATTCTCTGCTTCCCCTCAGTAAGCCATGTCCAGCCACTTCCCGGGAAAGCAGAGCTTCAGTGTGTGCAGCAGCTGCTCCTGCAGACAAACACAGTAACAAATGCCCCCTTCCTCCTGCCTGCCCCTTGGCTTTTAGGGCTGAGCTGGGGTCACATGGGC
>NW_010103668.1:11013-48829 GCF_000699245.1 Pterocles gutturalis | reverse complement strand
CCTGCTGGCTGCCAGGGTGACACTCAGCACTGGGAGGGTGCTGGGGGGAGACTGACTCCAGCTCTGACAGACCCAATACAAAAGAGTTCTGAAACTTACAAATGCTCAGAATCCTTTTGGCAGAATAATTTCTGTTCAGCTTGATCAGGGTCCAGACTAGTGGGTCTGCAAGATCTTCCAGCTTTGAAATTTCTTGGCAGTACTAGAAAGTTAAGATTTTGGAGGCTCTTGGTATCTTACACTGTTTCAGTGAAAGTTGTATGTGAAAATCACATTGCTTTGCGAATTTGGGAGGATAACTGAAGATACCACTGCCTTTGCACTGCATAGTCCTCGTTGCCTAGAAATGAACAAGGACCTTCGTGCCGAAGGGAAGAAGAAAGGAACTTTCTAATGAAAATTCCAGAGAACCACCGTCACTGTACTTTGTTCAGAGGATGTAAGTGGAGATAATATTTCTTCCCAAAATTTACAGCCTGTCTTACGTGGCTGATGATTGTAGACAAAAGTAAGAAACCACACAACAAACTAAAACTACATCATTTAATAGCCCTGACTGCAGCAGTGCCAATTTGATGGATCTGAAAATAGAATTTCCTGTCTCAGGGCTTGGCACGCAGTCTGGGAGCATAATGCCTGATATTAAAACCATGGCTACTAAACTACATAAGGTAAACTAAGCTATGAATCTCAGCAGTGTTTTGGGTATCAGCATCCAGACAAGGCAGAGAGCTTAGGGCTATCTTGAAGTGAGCGTGTATACCTCTCTGTCAGCAAGGGAATTCATAGCAAGGCTGCGACACTAAAGAGAAATACCCGTGGCAGGTACTTTTTGTTTCCTGTCGCTTTCAGGGTAAAAAATACTGCTAATGTTTGGAATGGCTCTGTACACAAGGTAGGCCTTTAGGTTCTCTTATTCCTTACAGGCTGCAATAAGGGATTTCTGCTCTTTGTCTCTTTCTTTTCCTTTATTAACTGAATCTGTTGCATGTGGCAAGAATGGAATTTTATAGTACTAGCAAATGTACAATGAGTTTATGGTGCCAGTGCACTTCAGGTAACCAGCCAGTACAGTCCTCTGCTGAGAATGATACCCTTTGGTGCCACTGTGTTTTCTTAGGGCTTTGTGACTGTCGTTGTAATAGTGTTACATGGAAATCATTCCCATTTTTAACGATTCACCTTAGTGTTGGTAGTTCAGCAAGGTTGGTTAGTCTTAATGGCCGTAATATTATATGCTTTCTCACCCTCCCTGCCCCCTCCCAATTTATGTACACTAATGTTGTCACACGTAGTTTTGCTTAGTGTGTTCTGGTTATGTTTTTGGGTGGGGATCCTGTGACCTAACCATCTGTAGTGTACACGTCCACATGTGAATTCAGCTGCCTTTGCAGTTCGTGGAATTGGCACTTGGAGAAAACGATTCACACGTTCATCCTCTGACAGATGTCTAGAGCTGGTCAGGTGAATCACAGCCCAAAAATGCCCTTCTCTCATGGTGAGTCTAGGCAGCTAGCCAAGATGTGGATGTCTGTGTTGCAGAAGTTTGAAGCTGCGTCCTTAAAATAAAAATGTCATTGCTTTCACTTCCTGAACAATGCAAGCTATGGCATTCTAACACTATTAGGCTATTTAGATAATAGCAGAAAAAAGTTTACGCCGAGTCTGAACTTGAAGAAAGTAATTTAATATGACGGTTGAGTAAGTAGATGAGAAAACATATTTATTTAAAATGATGGTTAAGTAATATTGGCATTTTCTTTGTTTGTTTTTTGTCAGAAAAGTAGGACTAGTACCTTATATATAACATGCAAAATAATGCTTGCATGTTATATAAAATATGTTGTAGGCACATAGAGACTTCTGTTTGGTGACTGTAAAGGCAGATGCTCCCTCTAGTGCCTAAGACTGTTTTCTTGTAAAGGCAATAGCTTTGTTGGGCTTTCTACCATGTTTTGTTAGCCAGTTGCTTGAGTCCCTCAGGTATCAATATTAAAATGGATAATATGAAATGGGGAAAAAATATTCAGTATTGCCTGCCTCCTGCATCTTTCCCCTTCTGTGTAGCAGAGGGAGTCAGATAATGCATTAGGATAAAACATATGGGAAAGTTAATCTAAATCTGTTCTTTTAATTAATGTAAAGTTTGGGGTTTTTTTTATGGCCAGTAAACTGTTCCTTCAAATTAAATGTTGTCCGCAAAAACTGTGGTACTTGTGAGCGTTTCTGAACCTAAGGAAGGTTCGTTGTGTACGTGGAACATGAGGGACTCAGAAAGTACCTGCACACAAATCTGAAATTCAGGTCATTGTTCCCTTCTTGATATATTTGTTAGCTGGTGTTTTTAATATAGCTATTGAAGGTAGCAGATGAAAGTTATATGACGTGTTCTAAACCGGTATATAACATCACTGTGTAGAAGAAAGAGATGCCTGAACTATCTAGATAGCCTTATATGCTGTTTAGTAAGAGGGAGTAAGCTACGAGTATCTGTGCTAGCGTCTGGGAGGAGGAGAGGGGAGAATGGACTATACTTGAGTGCCGTCTGAGATGCCTGAGGATGCATATCCTCCTTGCTTGTTAAGCTGTGGCTGCATTCATCCCAGCACATAGTCCTTTCTGAAGGCAGTCTTTTGATGCTGTGTGTGTTCTAAAGTTTTTTAATGTTATTTTTAAAATAAATCATTCTACATTTTTTGTGTGTACCTATAAATCATGCTTAAAAATAAATTCTGTTAGAAATAGTATGTGTTTTTTAAAAATATATATGAATCAAAGTGTATTCCTAGCAATATTCCACAATAAATTGTAAAATCCAAGGTTATGGATATAACTCCAGTAATGTATTGCCTGTACCATTATCAAGCTCTGGTTGATGTGACAGCAGAGGGTTTTAAAAGGTTTTGAGGGAGGAGAATAGGCAGGGGTTTCTGAAGAAATTTCTTCCAAGTATGATGATGAGTGAGTATTCTTGTGCTTTGTATTTATCTTGATGAAAAGCTGTTGGAAATGGTGAGCTTTTACTTTGAGGGATTTTATGTTATTTCCGTAGGTAGTCTGTGTGTCCCTTCTCCCTCCTTTTCCATCCCCCAATCTTTCTCCCCACAAGGAAAACAAATGGAAAATCTATTGTAAAGGCTCTGTGGACATCAGCATTCAAACCCAAGGAAAATGTATACAAGTAAAATGCATGTTCTACTCAAGTGCACTGGGAATATCAATAATATTTTTCATTCTGTAGCTTGTTTTTATACAGCTGAATGGATCAGTGATACAGTGCAATTTGAAATAGCAGCCAGCAGCAGCCTTTCTTCTTTCCTGGATCCTTGAATCTTCCTCTTTCCCAGGGGGAAGGAGTGACGAAGTGTCCACGTATTTTAGCAATCTTTCCTATCAACATACGCTAATATGCAGTGTAATAAAAAGTAACTGAAAGTAACTAGGGTTTATTACGTTTTAAAGTAGTCTGAAACTAAAGCAGAGTAAAAAAAAAAAAAAATCCAGTAACTTGTTACAATTATAACTCATTGTCTATTAAGAGTTACTTTCTTAGCATTACTATTGGCAAAGCCATTTGCTTGCTGTAAAGATTCCTTTTCTCCTTGTGGTGGTATTTTGTCAGCATTAGTGGGTATGACAGTAAACAGCAAAATCATGTCATTTGAGAGCTAGACTCCGCTACAGGTAACCCCTCCATGAAAAGGCTGCTGCTTAGATTACCTCTCTTAAATTCTGACAAGATACTTTTACATCCTATTTGATGTCTCCATATGCCTTTAACCACTTGGAAGTTTAAACACTGTGCACTTACTCTTTCTTTTCCAGCTGTGCCTTGTAGATTTTGTACAGTAAAATGTTCCAATTATCTTCTGCAAAATAACGAGGCAGGCTAAACCCTTAGCCAACCCTTAGCCAACTTTTATTGTGCGTTTTTTTGGGTGGTCAGTGACATTTTCAAGATGGGCACATCTTTCCTAGGAGAGAAACTTGGCCCCTAACTTTTATTGGGTGCTACGTGATTACCTCTGAGGTTCTCTCAGAAGAAATGCTGGTTTTTGGCAATTGCAGTATAATGTCAGTAGAGACATATTCAGGAATTTTAAATATCAGGTAACATGTCAACATCTTGAAATACAGTATGGAAATGATCATTCATAAGGATGCCATTTGCATGCGAATATCACATTTCTTTGAGGAAATGGGAAGAAATTTATCCATTGCGAGCATTTCTTTCCTGCTTCAAATAAAGGGTTTTTTTCTTCAAGCTGCATTGAGTCAGCAGGATGTGGCCCATCCCTACAGTTCCCCCCCCCTTGCTGCTTTTTCCCTCTAACACTATTAGCTGACAAGCTGTTGGAATAGTAAATTCTTAGTCCTCCTCCTCCTGGCTCTCCTTAAGGAGTAAAAAAAGGAGGATAAGACTTTGGATATAAAATGCTGAATTATTGCCTTTATCGGATGATCAGTCCTTGTGTATTCAAACTGAAGATACGGGTGCTATTTGAGAAATGTTTAATGAAGGAGACTTTTTATTGCAATCCATCCTTAATGTTGTCTTATAGCCATTGCTGTTGCAGAACCAAGATGCTCAGGCTTGTGATCTTTAGCCTGTCTCTGCTCTACTGCATGTGAGTGGCTTTGTGCTGCTTAGTTAAAATTTTGATGTTCATTAAGAAATGACTAAGAACAGAAGTGCATAGCATGATGCTGCACTGATGCAGTTATAATTTATCAGCTGCTATGGGATTCAAACTTCAACAAGATTTTTAGATTTATAGTTTTGGTTTTATTAGTAAAGGGTAAAGTCTGCTCTGCAAGTCACCAAAAGCCAATGCATTTTTTCAAATATATAGTAGTTTATCAGGTAAGGACAGGAGAATTTCATGTAGCTGAATATATATTAAAAAAAAAAAAACAAACACTGTTTCAGTAATTACTCCTTGGAGCTATTTTATTTTTGCATCCCGAGTCCTGGAAATGCCTGAGCAGTGGAGCACTGACCTGACCTGTATTCCGTCATGAATTCAAGTTCCATCATAGCTATTCTCATGTATATTGCTGCTGAGGTTCAACCAAGACCTCGACCACTTATATGTCATGTAGTCATTTTTTTCATGGTTTTTTTCTTTTGTTCAGAAAAAGTGAGTGTTGACTTTCTTTAAATTGTAGAATTCTTAATACTTTCTGCCAGTCCTGTTGTTCTGATTTAGTCTTCCCTGGATGTATTTGTATACTGTGTGAAAGCTGATTTTTCTGTGATGCAACATGAGGGCAGAACTTAGCTTGATTTCGTTTCATTCAAATAGTGACCTATTTGACACAGTTTGCAGTTTGTCTTTTTATAGGTATAAATTCATACCTTGCACCTTATATAATTGTATTTCATCTGGATTTTCTCAGGACAAACCTAGTGGAAAATGCTGTCTTTGGCAGAAATGGTTTAAGATGCTAAAGCTACTGCCTGTTTTAGACTGGTACTTTCTGCAGAATGAGGCAGCCATAACAATGAAACAAAACCCCATCAAACCTTTAGCCATTACCCTATATTCCTGACTTAAAACTGTAAAACAAAGCCATTACTGTTTCTCTTTTTCTTTTGTAGCAGTTTATCATATCAGTAATCTCCTTTACACCATTCATCTGAGATGTGCTACCGGGGTTATCTTTTAAGTGTAAATCAAGCTTTTGGAAATACTCCAGAATATATCACAGTGTGATCTATGTCATTGTATAAATGTATTAGCCAAGCTTACCTCAGTTTAACTCTAGTGAATTGGAAGTATGAGCCACCATGTTCATATATTTCCAGTAGCTATTTTTCCTTTTCACACTTTTGTGATAGTTGACCTGCTTATCTTGTATTCTTTTCTCTGATTTGTATGCTCTTTCTCATTTTCCACCCTGGTGTTACAGTGCTGCGTGCGTTTCCTGACAGCCAATTAATTGGCTAGCTCTTCACGCAGCCAAGAACAGAGGTAGCAGTTCTACATAGACCCTTCATGTCCATTGATGTGTACGGCAGATATCCTAAGAATGGGGACACGTTTCCCTGGTCTTGTGGCTGCATGCTGTTCACATCAATTTCCCATTAAAAGGTAATTTAAAGGTATAGCCCCAGGCAGACTCAGGAGAGAGTTATAAAAAGAGTTTAATTAACAGTTCAGAGTAATATAATCTAAGGTTGAATAGTATGGAACAAGCTCATTTTTTTTGTTCACAATTGTCATTTCCTTTACTTGCAGATTAGAGGAGATTTCCTTGTTTGGTAAAGAATGCAGTGAAATAAGTCTTTTGAAGAAGCTTTGTTGTACATGTCTTGGAGCTAGATCACTGTGTTATCACGAGCTTCAAACCTGCCACTGCTTATCTCCCCTCTGCCTTAGCTCACCTCTTCTGGTCAAAACGTTTTAAGGGAAGAGATTCAAGTCACTGTACAGTTGGGCCCTCCATAGTTTTTGAAAGCTTTACTGCCATTCAAAAAGGCATTTAGCCCAACTTGTTCCAAAATACTCTAAAGAAATAGCTGTTTTCATGTGGAAAAAATGGTAGAAAATGGGGCTGGAAGAGATACAGGAGGCTTTGTATTCAAAAGCAAGTATTCTTGTCTCTCTTTCCTTCCCTTGTTGGTTGTATTTTTGATAAAACTTGCTATACATAGATTTTGTTTCTTTTTTTTTTTCTTTTTTCTTTTTTTTTCCCCCTCCTCCTGTTTTTTTGTGTTGTGCAGATTTCTGCACGCATCCAGCCAGGCTGAATATAGCAGAATGTGTTACTTTCATGACTCCTAACAGCCTTCGACTCAGAATGATTTTCTGTCATGCTGGCCTGACCTTTTCCTGGAAAAAATTATTACCGAAAAGAAGGAAAAAAAAAAGACATGTAAGGGGATCTGAAGTACTCGCTTCCTTGAGGGCTAAAGATATACAGTACTTGTTGTCATTTAACAGTCCACCCACCTAATTCATTCTAAAATGCCAGCTACAAGTACAACAATTTGTGGATGTGACATATCTTGCATACTTGGTACATCAGGACTACAAGCCTGACAATTTTATTCTCCCATAGAAATCTGTCTTGCTTTGTTGGATCTGCCTCCTTTTCTCTTCCAGTGGAAAATATGTAGATTTCTTAAAAACTGTTTTTTACATAGATCACCTCTGAGGAATAGAGTGGAAGCAGTGACTGAACTCTTGTTTTGCCCTGTGGCCTAGTATGTTAAATCATTCCACAATTAAATGTGGCAATGCTGGGACATATTCTGCACACGTTAAATAAGCCTGACTTGTCAAGTATTGAGTTTATTTTGATTGCAGAGAAAAAGAGATGAGGCATAGTTTGATCTTTATTCTTTTGTGTGCAAAATTTTTAAGTACGTTATGACAGTTCAGAAAAAAAAAAGAAGGCAAAACAGGAATTTTGTCATGTGATTGACAGACTCTTTAAGAAGTACTTGAAGTGACTATCTCAGTGAAAATTGTTGTGGAGCTAAATCAGCTTTTTAGTGTCTAATTAGCACTGCCACAACATCCAGATAGATTGTTAATTACCGTCCTGCTTCTCCCTCCAGTTGCTGTCAGGTAGGCACAAAAGTTAACATGCGCCTCCATAGTATACATCAAATCCTTTCATTTTCATTGTGCTCTCACAATAGAAAGCTTTAGATGTGATAAAAATAAATTTTAACTATAGCCATTCTCAAGGCTTAGTAAGTTTATGAGGCAAATGTTAACTTATATGTGTCTATTTCAAACATATGGTGGGTTTATAATTATAACTGTGGAATGGTTTGGGAAGGGGGGCAGTCTGTCTTGTAGAGCTGAGACTAAAAGCAACATTTTTCAAGCAAGCCTAAAAAACTCCCATGGTGCTGACAACAGGGATTTTCCAAAGTGAGCATAACCCAAGCAGGCTTGATGTTCAGTGCCAGGAAACTCTGACTTCAGGGGTCTCTAGCATTCATGAGTTTCAGGGAGTGGGAGAAGGAAATTAGAAGTAATTTAAAAATAGAGCTGTGTTTCTCAGCTGTAGTGTAGACATGCTGTCTCATGAAAATAGTCAGTGTGTTACTCTCCCCCCCACCCAGTTGCAATGCCAGGCTACTGATTTGTGTCTGTCCTGCACAACAGACCTTGTATATCCAAAGGCGTAATGTTTCCATACAGAGATGAGAGCACTTCAGTGAAAATGGACTTTACTGTCCTATATGCATGCAGAGCACTTGATTGCAGGATTGAGCACTGTTGCAGAAGAGGTCTAGTGCTTGACTTTTACAATTGCTGAAGGACACCAGAAGTGATGTGAGCAGGAACAGGAATCTGCATAGCTGCATTTTTTTTCTTAGCTTTCTGTTTGCTCAGAGATAGTTGCTGACCTATACAAACAGCATATATGCTACTCACTAAGCAGGTCTGGCTAGTTTATGCAGCCATCTGGAAAGAAAGTTCTGTTTATCTGCAGTAACCATCTAATCTGAGAGGAATGAGGAGGAAGCATTCCAAGTTTCTCCTGAGATGTAGGCTTGAGGACTTGATAGCCCAGATAAAGGTGAAAAGGAAGAGATGGGAAGCTTCTTACTGCGTTGCATAGTGGAAATCACTGTCTAGCTGTAACTCACATAGGCCTAAACTACCAATTTCCACAAATGACAGTAAGATACATCTGTGTCAAGCTCTCACTTCATCTTTTTTTAGGATCTCCATCTAGTGTTGCAGCAAGAACGACATCTAGGCTTGCCCAAGACAGTGTGCTGCAGACAGTTTACCTGCTGAGAGGGGTGCTTGACAGCTTGTCCCTGAGAGCCAACACAGGGTGATCCTGGAGATCAATTTGGCTTGTCTCTCAAAAGTTGTCCTAGCTAGCAGGGATAGTGAATTTTCAGTGGAAGTATCACTGAATAATTAATAACATCTGACACTACTCAGCCTTCCTATGTGGCAGAGGCAGGCAGTGTGTTCAAGGGTTTGTTGACCATCCCTGTGCAAAGGTGACTGGAGAACAAGAAAATGAGAGACGCTATGCCTGCCTCAAAATACTAGAAATTTTCAGACTCGGGAAACAGTGAGATTAGACAAGAGTGGGCAAGCCCAGTACCTTTACTACTGTGGTTTGTATTAGAATTTACAAACCGTTTATAGTGGCTGTGATTAAACAATCCCTATCTTTAGCAAGGATTGGTAAAACTAGGAACAAGAGGAGCCTGCGGTCAGGGTAAGGGCTGAGGAAGAATGAGTTCAAAGTGGCACCAAACTATTCAGAGGAGGTACACATCAGACCTGGAGAGACTGGGATCTATTAAGAGCTAGTGGGTCTGCAGATGCTTTAACTGTTCAGTGATGGACTGGGCCATTGACTGTCTTTTGATGGACATCCTTAACAGCCACACATGTGATCAGGAGAAATTCAGCTCGTTGCCGTTTTTAAATCTGTTTGCAGTGCTCTTTCACTTCACCAGCTGTTCTGTCCTTCCTTCATAGTAGCTTCCAAAGTTTTAATAATTCTTACCCATAGTTAAAATTATGCTTCTGTGGGTAAATGCAAGTGTGTTGTATCTAGTGTCAGAGCTAATTGCTGGCTGCCTCAGGAGACTTGATAGATTCATTACCTCTACATATGGTAGGAAGAAAACTGTCAGATTTTATTTAAGCTTTGAAGAGCCTTTAAAAAGGTTTGGAAATTGTCACAGAAAGAGCATCAGTTTGCTAAACAAGGTCCCAAACATTGCTACTTTAGTGCAGTATATTTAAGTCGATACATCTTTCCTACTTGTCTTACAAAAAGTAGTCTGGAAACAAAAAATAAAGGATTTATGGCTCTTTCTGATACCCATAGCTCTTCCAAATTGAAAGCACTTTATGTTGAACTCTGTCATTTTGAATGTCTGTAGGAGGTCCATCAAATATACTGAGGTATCTCCCAAGCAAAATCTGATGCATCTGATGCTATCACTTCCTAAGAATATGGCCAGTTCAGCAAACATTACAAGCAGCATGTTCACTTTGATACTGTCTTATTTTATCTATTTTATTGTATTTTTCCAGTGTGTTTGCACTTAATGGCCTCATGGAGTTTGAAGTTGTATTGTATGAATGCAAATGAGACTGGTTCCTATCTCGGAAAAGTAACTGAAGTTCTCCTAAGCACCTAGTGGGAATTTTAGTTGATCTGGCTGCATAATCCCACTCTCCTCCTTTCTTTGCTGCACAATCTGATCCCACTCGCTTGTGCCAGTTCTGGTATTCATCAGAACTGCATTTCACCACACCAAGCCAGTAAAACCCTGGTCCGGGTAGCCAGTAGCTGGTTTGTTCAGCCTGCCGCAGAGCCTCAGCCTGGAGGTGCAGTTATGTGTTACAGCTGAGCTCAGCGAGAGACGCAGAGAGGAGTCCTCCCTTGCTCCTCCTGTCTGCTGCTAACCACACAGTTCTACCCATCGCCTTTGCCACAGCTTTGGCTCTCACCAAGTTGTCATTTAATTAATTAAACTTGCTAATTCAGCAGAAAGTTCTTCAGTTCCTTTTCTTAGGCTTCTTTTCTGATGAATTACTCTAAGGGGTGTGAAATTGGACTAACACTTGATGCGGTGCACAGGAGGATGAGGGGGAGATGAAGTGACTGGATCAAGGAGGAAAATGGCAGAAGAGTTGGCAGCACTGGGAGCTCCTTCTTTAGTAGCAGCATACTTCAGATCAGCTCGCATCATTATGTGTCATTTCTCCTCAGCACCATAACCGGAGGAGCAGGTAAAGCTGAGGCTGGGGAACAGAGGTGCAAAGAAGCCAGTAGCAGCAGAGATCTGAGGATTAGCTCAGGAACCCTGTACCCACCAGATGTGCTATCATTGCACTTCTTTATGATCTTTGTGAACTTGTGGAAGGGTTTTGAAAATAACAGCTGCTGCAGGAAAAAAAAAGTGCAATAGATTTTATTGGATGTTTTCCCATTTGAATCCCTCTGCCTTCCCTGAAATATTTACATGACCATAACAGATACTAATAAGAATTTTTATTATGCACTAAAAACATTGCAGACTAATTTCTGTGTGTGAATGAAATATTTAAGTTAAAGGAGAGAAGCGTGTAGTGGTAAGAACAACAAGTACTTTCACTGACACAGAGGAGATGTGAAGGCTGTAGGGCAGTGTGGTGGCCTAAGGAGGTTTCCCCAGCAGCACTTGCTGCAATTCTCAAAAGCTTGAATCCTCCCTTTGTGCTGAGCTGTCATGGGTGTTTAAATCTGTCATGAGCAAACAGGGAATTGATCAAAATATAGTATGCTTTTGACGTAATGGCAGCTACAGAAAAAAGGATTAAATCTGTTTCAGATGTTGACATATTGCAGTTAAGCTCAAGTGGAAATCTAGCTTGTCTTAATTAACACACAGAAAGCTGGAATAGATATAAAGAGGAAAGTTCTTCAGAGCAGACATGGGATCTTTCAGCTAGTTAGCCAGCTTGCTCTCGTCTGAAATTCAGAACGACATACCTTTGGGCAGAAGAGCTGGATGATGAAGCACCATTGTATCTCAGTTTTTTCATCATCATTTAAGGGTAAGGATCTGACTATCCACAAATAACCCATTTGTAAAAAAAAGTTGATGTGCCTAATATCTGTAGCAAATTGTTGGGAAACTGTGGAAATGAAACTTGGTGAAGAAACAACAAGGCGATACACAGCTTTTCCAGTTTTGAAGTCTTTCCTTCCACGCAGCCAAGCAACACGCAAGTGTGCTACTACCATATATGGATTACTCAGATATGAATTTTGTATTATAGTAGATGAGAAAGCAAATAAAGTAGCTATTTTAGTGTGCAGAATAGTCTTATAAAGGAGTGAAAGCAGGTGTGAAATTTTCTTCTATGTTTGGCACACCTGAGAAACAGAGGGCTACTCTGCAGTGGCATGTAGAAAAGCAATTAGTTCATAGTACAATGTAATGAGCATAGAGAGTCATAACACCCGTCTGTAGGTTTTATTTAGAAGTTAAAATGTATTTGTTTGTTGTTGTGTAGGCCTTCTTTGAGGAGAATTTATATTGCTTGTTTTGTCCTCAATTTTGTCAGTGAAAAAAAGTCCGTGCATTCTGCACGTTTCTGTTTCTCTCTCTACACAGCAATTTTCTCTGTTACTCTGGGGAAGAGAGTTTTTGAGGCCAATAATTTAGAAATTTTGCAGATGTCATCCTGAAAGTGAAATTTATCGCACTATTGTATGAGCTGTAGGAATTAACTTGTGAAGTTAACAGTGAAATAAGAAATGAGGTTTGGTGCAATCTCTGTTGTTTGTGATTTATTTGTGGTAATAGCCTCTGTCATACAACTAATCACTTTACAAGTGTTCACGGAGGACATTCTTTGCTCTAGGGAAATCGCAGCATAAGGAAAAAACAGTCAAGGGAATGGGCGGACAGTGACAGGCAATTTAAAGCTTTGAAGGTGATGACAAGAAGCTTAAATTTGATGTGATAGAAGTGGAAGGCTTGAAAGAGGGAGTGACTTGATGTGATCAAATCGACAGGTGAGGAAGATGGCTGTTGCAGCTGTGTTTTGCATGGAATGAGGGGGGGAGACTTTTGGCAAGTCAAGGAACTGAATTTACCACTGATCAGGGTGGGATATAATGAGGGTCTGAGTAAGAGACTTGTCTATAGGAAACACAAGCAGGATCTTTGAGATGTTAAGAACGAAGTAGCAGTAGAAATGGAGTGGGATTCTGATGCTTGGTAGAAGAAAAAGCAAAGTGAAAATTAACTCTGAGATTGTAAGTATAAGCGATGGTGAGATCAGTTGACTTGTCATCTTTCATGAAGTGGAAAAGTGGAAACGAAACATTTATAAGGAAAGATGTGGATACTGGTGTGGTAGTATTATCTAATATTCATGTGCTTTGTTTCTGGACATTGAAAAATAAAATTGGAACTGCAACATCTTTCACTTCAGTTTTCCAGGCTATAGGACACAAGGCAAATCTTCCACTGTGTGCAAGTCATCAACAGTGCAGAGCAGAACTGTGTACACTGTGGAAAACACAGGAGGAGTTTAGAGAAAGAAAGTTTAATTCACCATGAACTGGGTTAGAAAGCTTCTCAGAGCAAAGCAATGTGAATTTTACTGATGGGAAAAAGTTCTTTTCAATTCTCAGAATTCAGAGATACAGAGAAGCTGTATTCAAGTGAAATCTAGGCTCTCTGGCTGAAGAAAGGGCTATAGAAAACTCAGTCAAGCAAAACTATTTTAGTACGTCATGTCAAGTTCCAAAATATTTCAGCTGTCTTCCATGTGCAGCCAGAAGCACCCTAGTCGGAGAAGCAAAGGCCTAACCAAACACAAAGAGCTGGCACAAATCACAGCAGCAGAGTAATTTTCAAACTTATTTTTTCTTGTTGGTTGTAGTTTGTTTTTTTCAGGAGATTTTTTTTTGTGTGTGTGTGTGTGGGGGGGATCAAGGCTTAAGGAGATTTTTTTTTTTTGGAAGCATCCTAATAAACTACTGGGATTCAAAGCCACAACTCTTGTCAGGAGAGTTTTCTAACCAAATTAATTCAAAAGGCTTGTCTTTAGGCGGGCATCTAATTATGAGGCAGTACCTATGGAGAAGATGCCCATTTCATCAGTCTGTATCTTACCTCTTAGCTTCTCTAAAGTTTGAGGGATTATTTCTTCTTGGCTGATGTCAGTGGAATATTTGAGAATTAAGATGTGCTTGTTTATATACTCTTTTTCCTGCTTGCTTAACTTACAGGGTATGAAGAATGTAGCAAAAATTATTCTGTTGCAGGTTATAATTTTGCATGATATTAAAAAAAGAAAGAAATAAAAAATAATCCTACAAAAGTCAAATTAACAGTCAGATAGCACTTAAAGTTACTCTGAAATTGTTGTCAACTTATGAATATATGGAAGGCCAGGCAGAGATTATTTTAACTGGTCGCACTGCATAACAAAAAATTATGATCTGCCAGCCTGTCTTTTTCGTGGTTCTTTTCTTAGCCTTGAGCTTTATGAAACACATTTATTTTAATTTTGTTTTATATCACAATCTGAATAACATAGTGGCTGAACGTCAGCCTAGAGTGAAATATGGTCTCCTCTACTGTGGGCTTTCACACAGGCTTTTAATTCCCCCTGTTATTGCAGAATGTCTCTTGTCTGAGATCTCATAGTGAAATGTGCTGCAATTCTCTCTGGCTGTCTTGGGTGTTTATGGATTGCTGCTTTAAGAAGTAGAAAAGTTTGCATTACTTCACAAACATAACCCTTAAGATAGGGTAATGGAAGAGGCAAGATATCTCCTTTGCTACAGTAATGGCACAAGCAGCGTTACATTTCATGTTGCACTTGCTCGTGGTGACGACAAAGTGCTGAGTTTTTTACAGGAACCAGTGGCTGGGGGAAGAGGACAAGGAGAAAACTTCCTTTAAGACAGAGTACCTGATGCATAAAGGCAGAGGAAGAGAGATAACGTGTCATGATTGTTATGACAGAAATCACAGGCTTCCTGGGAGTCACTGGCAGTTACTGCAATAAAATTAGTGGGCTGGAGCTGTATTGACTTGTAGCCAGTCTGAACATTTTTATTTTTATAAGGTTGCCAGTATCCATCAATTACGTTTTAAGGAAAATGGAGCTTTTAAAGGATGTGTGTTTTCATTGCAAGAACAATACAGTTTTGCAGGTCCTTCCTTGGGATGGTGATTTCTTTGCTTTCAAACTTGCACCATACTAGGTATTATTAACTTGCTTGTTTTTTTCTTATCTCTGAGTGTAGCTACCTGATTACATAATCCCGCTGTCAGTTTACAAAGTCATGTTACTCAGTGACAATGTCTTTGTGGGGTTTTTATTCCCTTCACGTGGAAGTATCTTGGAGAGGAGAAGATGGAAATGGGTGTATGTTCAGAATAAAATAAGTATCTATCTGTCATACTAAGGCAGAGTCTGTGTGCTTACATATTATTTGCATTTTTCTATAAAGTCAATGTAATATGCAGGGCTTGTGACCTTTGAAAAGAAGATGTTTAAAATGCAGACAGACTGAATCAGCAAAATGTAATGTAAGGGCTCTTCTACAATAGCAAAGATCAGTTATTAGAATGAGTGAAGAGAAAAACCCTTGGTATTTGAACTTGTCTACAAGTGTTGCTGCTGTTAGGTGTGTGGGTGACCAGCTACAGGTGTTCACCACATATGAGTAAGGCAATCTTTCTTTTTTTACATGTTATCTATTTCAGTGGCATACATGTATATACATATATATAAAAATTGTCACTGGATAATAATCTGGCCTTTCTAGAACACATCCTTGCTGTTCCCAATGGCTGCTGAACTGTTGGATTCAGTGTAAACAGCCCTTGAACAATGGCCCATCATGGATCTCTAGGACAGGAAAATGTGTCCAGCTGGCGGTGGTTTAGGGATTAGCTCCGCTGTTACTGTCAGTGGAAACAAGCCTAGAGTAGCCGAGGGATTTCCTAGCTGCGGTAGCCCAAATGGCTTTTTACTGCTCTTGCGTTCCTGCAGCACTTGGCGCTCAGGAGGACGCATCTCGGGAGAGGGGCTGAAAGGAAAAATGCTCCTGTGCTATAGCTACCTAATACAAATGAGCGGTTTTAGATTAAATGCCATGTCATAGGTCCTAGACCAGGCAAGAACTCCACCTCCAGCCGGTATAGTCCAGAATTGTGTTACAGGATTACAGATGAACACCTATCAGACAGTTTGGTAAGAGGTGTTACTTAAGGAGATAAATATTTTACCAACAGTTATATGAACCTGTATTGCTTTAAGAAGGCAGCTGTATATGTAGGGTGGTTTCATTGCCACTTTGGATGCTGAAAAGACTTTTTTATTAAAAAAATGGAGATTAATACTTGAATTTGTTTTGTGTGAGAGAAACTATTTGTTTACCACAAACCCATTATTGTTCAGTAGTACTTGAAAATGTGTAATAGGTGGGTTCTCCTCCCAAACTAGCATGAATAAGCTAATTTAGGAAGAAGGTGGTCTTTAGGAACACAAGGGGAAATGTTAGAATACAAGTGAGATATAAAGTATTACGTTGGACAGATGCGCAGGGACATTCTGTAAGAAGCTGCTTAAAAAGAGATGCTGAAGATGATTGCTGCAGTAAGTAAATGTAAGAAGTTTGTAAGAAGTCATCACCTTATATGAAAAAAGCATGTATGTGTTGAACAGGATATAAGTGAGAAGGAAATTAGCTGATAAGTTTCTGTGTGCTTATGCTGATTTAAAGAAGTTTTGCAGTGAGTTTGTCTAGCAGAAGAGTTACAACAGTTGTTACCGTAGTACCCTATTTAAGAGGTGAAAATATTTTTCTCTTCCCTAATTAAAAAAAACACAAAAAACTAACAAACAAAACCCTTGATAGTGCTAATAAATGTTTTGCTATTTGAATTGATTGTGTCTTTCTGAATTGTTCCTGGTTCTGTTTCCAATTATCTTTCCTCTCTGTAGTAAGAAAAAAAAAAAATCCCCAAACTCGCATGTCATTTGAGTTTATTTGCTGAGTGTGTCAAGTGCAAGCAGTGGAAATAGGTGTAAACTTCCTATAGTGTTCTGTTATGGGTCTTGACCTTGAACCAGAGGTGACCATCACTAGGAGTTACATGTTCGTTCTCCATTTGTGTTCAGTCTTTGGCTCTTCTGATGAGACTGTAACGGATTTGTCTGGTAAGTCAATTAAGAAGTTTGCTTCAAGGAAAAACTCTAGTTTGAGTCATGAAGTTAATAAAAATGTTCAGATAAAAAAGTTTTGCCATAAGCAGTAATTAATAAGCTTTTTATGAGTCACTTAAAATTTCTGTAAAATAAATGATCAGTTTCAGGATGAGCATTTAAATAAATGTACATTTTAGAGCATTGTTGAAATCTTGCTTTATTTAAAATTATTCTTTGATTAAGTCCATTAATTTTCATTAGTTTCTAGCTCACTTCTTGGTTTTAGACCATGTTCTAGCTCACTTGTTGGTGCTAGATGAGGTTCTAGATCACCTTATAGTTCTAGACCACATTCTGGCTTGCTTTTTTGTGCTAGATGAGGTTCTAGATCACCTTATAGGTCTAGACCACATTCTGGCTTGTATTTTTTTTTGTTCTAGAGCTAATTCTAGATAACTTTCATGGTTCTAGAGCTGATTATAATTTCATGGTTTGTACAGATGATTCTAGAGCTCAATTCTAGAGCCTATTCTAGAGAACTCTTTATGGTTGTAGAGCTGGTTCTAGTGCCCATTCTAGAGATGATTCTAGAATCGGTTCTACATCACCTCTTCTGTTCTACAGCTGAGTCTAGACCTCTTCATTGTTCTAGACATGATTCTAGAACTCATTCTAGATCACTTTGTGGCTTTAGATTGCTTTCTAGGCTGGCTTAGGGCTCCACTGGATTCTGGGGCGAGTACCTAGTTTAGGGAGCTGTTTTGGTATCTCATGTGGATTTGAAATATTTGTCTCACTGTGGTTTTTACTTTTTTTTTTTGTCTTGCATGCTTTTTTTCTTCTTTGTGGCTCTTTTGTGTTGAAGGCCCATAGGATCATCGCATCAATTGCAGCTCGCCCAAGTTTCTAGCATGCTGACTTGCCCTGCCTCTGTGGACATTCTTTTCGCGGCAGGCCCAAAAGGCCAACCAGATCCTGGGCTGCATCGAGAAGCATGGCTAGCAGTTTGAGGGAGGGGATTCTGCCCCTCTGCTCTGTTCTCTTGAGACCCCACCTGGAGTACTGTGTCTAGGTCTGGGACGCCCAAAGCAAGAAGGATGTTGAGCTGTTGGAGGCTGAGAGAGTTGGGGTTGTTCAGGCTGGAGAAGTGAAGGCTCCAGGGGGACTACAGGAGAGATGGGGAGGGACTTTTTACAAGGGCATGTAGCGACAGGATGAGGGGTAGTGAATTTAAACTGGAAGAAGGCAGATTTAGACTAGATATTAGAAGGAATTTTTTTCCTGTAAGGGTGGTGAGGCACTGGAGCAGGTTGCCCAGAGAAGCTGTGGATGCCCCATCCCTGGAGGTGTTCAAGGCCAGGCTGGATGAGGCTTTGAGCAACCTGGGCTAGTGGGAGGCATCACTGCCCATGGCACGGGGATTGGAACTAGGTGATCGCTAAGGTTCCTTCTAACCCAAACCATTTTCTGATTCTATAAATGCTGTATGTATAGAAATTGTAAAACCAAAACAAAAAAAAAGCCCCGTAAAGGATAAAAACCAGGAGGTGATACATTAGAAAGGATTTCAGAGATGTGAAAAAAGAAACCTAAATTATGCAATGAGAAATTATTCTATACAACAATATCTGTCTCTGCAGACTTATGTCTTCATTTCCCACATTAAATTCTAAAATCTCCAATTATTTGTATATTTTGGTAAGCACTTGACAGTTCCTCCTCTGTGTCCAAACTAAAGTTATCTGGATGGACTTAAGTAAGAGGCTGTAGTAAAGAGAGACCTTGAAAGAGAAAGGAACTTTACTTGCAATTATTCTGTTCCATCTTTTTATTTAGTAGTAGTCCACAAATCTACCAAAAAAAAAAAAAAGAAAAAAAAGAGACAAGTAACAGATGGGCAACCTGAAAAAAAGTACACTTGGATGTTAAAAACTGCAATATAGTAGTTATTGCTAACTTCTTAAGGCCATTGGTTTTAAAGTTTTTTTAGCAAAACCAGTATGTACAAAGACATTTGAGCAAGACTGTGTACCATTTCTTCTGACATATAAACAATTTGGAAAAAAAGCATATATGTTCTTGGAGGAGGATTTAGCTGTATGTTTTGAAGAGATACTGCTTAGAAGGTGCTCTCCCAAATTCCCTAAGATACATGATCATGTGCCACACTCCAAGTATTACAACTGACTTCTGAGTATTGAGAATGGTAGCAAAGGGTTAGCTATTTGTGGGCTTCCAGAGGTGGTTAGATTTTTTTTTTAATTTTTTTTTTTAGTTTCCATTTCATGTTTTGATTTCTTATGAAATAAATGTTAACATAATCTTTGTTAGTTAGAAAAAGACAATCCCAAATTCTTTATTCAGAGGCAGAAAGAAAAGGCATATGGATACGTTGGTAAAGCATATGGAGGCCCTTATGTAGAGACAAAACAAAAGCAGGATAAAGTTACTGGTCAGACCCCTGAGGTTGCAGCATGTAAGAGCATTTCTCTTTTCTTCTGAAGAACAAAAGTTCCTTTATATCCTAAACAAGTGAAAACAAATAACGCAGACAGTATACATCCGATAGCTGCAGTGAATTGCACACTACTTGTCTCTTTGTTTTTATAGCAGTTATTTTCTTTCAGTGCTCAGAAAGCAGTGTCCTTAAAAAGTTCATGGCAATTACTGTATTACACTAGTTGGTTTATTCCACGTGAGCACAATGCACTTTTTTCTCTCGTTACATATCCACAACATATGAAGATTGCTACTGTAGGAACCTCCTTTCTGTTAACAAAGATCTTCACCCTGAAGTGATGTTTTCCTGCTGTAGTAAGTTGATTACATTTGAGAATAAAACTTCACTGGCTGAGCCCAGAAACATAGTTTAATGCACTTGCCATTTCTCTAAATTTTATGCAAATTTTTGGTAATATTTACTACTTTAGTAGTGGTTCGTATCTCCTCTTTTCATTTATGGCAGCCATTTAGACACCAGCTGTGCAAAAGTAAACATGCACTTTAAAATTTTAAAACCGCTATCTTTTGCTGAACGTAGTATATATTAATAGCTTGCTCTGAACGTATTTGAATCAACTTCTGGGATCTGCTGTAACTGACACACATTGTCATTACCAAATTAAACATGTCAAGAACTGTTATGTCATATCCATACACTCGTAATATGTTTTCACACTCTTCATGTTCTCCAAAGCAGAGGCAGCATGGCTGTAGGCAGAGTGCCTGTTAGGAACAGTCTGTAGTGTATGCTAACCCCTGAGCCATGGCAAGGAAATTGTTAGGGAGTGCACTGGTCATCTCAGCCCAAAAGCATGTTCTAGTGATTTAATAGTAGAGACAGCTGAGGTTTGGTAGCCGGGAACATTCATTGGGAAAGTAAAATTTACTACTGTAGGTGTAACCAAGGAGTACTTCTAATAAGTTGTCTTCTAGGTTACTAGTGTCTCTCTATTCTGAGTCATTTTTAGAGAATATTGCTTGGAAAAAGAGACATCCTCAGTGAGCATTACTTCTCAGAGCACACACACAGACTAGAACTCATGTATCACTGTGCACATTGCTTAAGGAAAAAAAAAAGTAGTCCTCTTTGGAGATATTGAGCTATGAGATCTTTCCAACCTGCTATCTAGTAGATGGCTAATGAATTATGTGGTATTTTTTTAAAGGACTCAGAGCTGAGTAATCACCAGCAACCAATAAAGATGCCTTGACAACTTCAGGTTCTTTTCACAATAATGATCTTCATTTTTTTGCTGTTTTGTGGTAGCCTTAAAATTATTAACTAAAAGCCCCATAACAGTTACTGTGGCAAATTTAATAAAGTTTCTTTCTTGCAAAAGAGTAGAAGCTACACCCTAGCTCCCAATGTGTAACTGAGGTAAAGTTCTGAAATGTGAATAATGTCTTTGTGAAAGCTGAATAGTTGCCACGTTCTTTTAACACTCAGATATTATACCCTGAAGTATATTTTTAAATTACAGACTGCAGTGAAGTAGGAACGTGCATGGTCATGAGGGGAAAGGGCATTAGACCCCCAAGGGGAACTGCGTACCAGAAGCAACATCACTCAGAGCTGGGGCTAAGACACATGGTGTCTGCATGGGCACTGTGACAAGACCTCCGCAGCATCATTTCTACATCGTCTGCAAACTGTTTGAAATGCACAGCTTCATCTCAGTCCTGCCCAACCTTGTACATGGAGATGTGCTTCTATGTCAAGCTTCTCCCAAGCTAGGATGACACCTTGCAGCTTTGAAGGATGGCACTGGCCTTCCATTCAGCCTGTGACCCCACATACCAGAGAGAGAAGCTCATACATCTTCCTCCTGTCTTGGAGACTGCTGCCCTGTGCTACGGCTGTGTATGCTTCCTACTGTAGCCCTGTGCTGAAGAAAGTCCTGCTAGAAAGCTTCTTGTCTTTCCTCCCCACATTTGGAGATGACTGGCACAGCTCACCTCCTCTTAGATGTCCAGAAGTACTGACTGTGCACAGGTCCGTTGTGTGGGCCCTTGTAAGAAGAGAAAGTTGGTCTCTGCTAGTAATGCATTTTCAAGTTTCCGCAGTGGTTTTGGAGAACATCTATAAATTATGTTGTTAAGCATAATTCATTAGGAAGGCAGTTTACCGTAGATAAGTGTGTCCAGCTGTTAGTGCAAAACAAATAGACAAACGATGCTTGGCCCCAAGCCGTGACTGAAAAGCAATTGGGCGATGCGTGCCACCCACATGTCACAATTTGTTTTGCCGTTTGTTGGATGTAATTCCTCTGAGGTGAAGAATTCATCTTCTACCCTTGCCTCTCCTTTTTAAATGGCAATAGAATTTAAACTTTTATTTAAACAGTAGTATTCCTTATATGCTAAAGACACTTCTGCTGTTTACTGTAAATGAGGTGGAAAAAAAAAAAACTTCAAAAGCCAAGCAAGCTATGTCAATCATCTTAGCAATTTCTTGTGATTAGATTCAAAATTCATAAATGATCTTTACTTTTATTGCCTATCAGTTGCACCAAACAGGGTTGAGTTTTTTTTGCTTCTGTAAGTGGTCTTAAATGTCAGACTGATAGAAACAAATGCAGAATATCTGTGCTCAGAAGTACTAAAAAACTTTGAAAAAAAATCTTGAGAACATAGATGTAGCCTGGAGAGAATATTCTGGGGAGCTTATGCAGTGTCCCTGCAAGGAACAGACCATATTTTCAGACATGTCTGTGCAATCCCATGGAACAGGGTTTGAGATGGAGGTCATGATGAGCAGGAGATCAGGAAAACAGATTTAGCAGCCATTCTACAGAAAGTCTGGGCATGGGAGAGACCAAGGGGCTGCTGCTCTGCAGCACAGTTAAGGAAGGAAGATAACGTTCATCCTAGCTTTATTACTGTCAGATATTTCTGCTAATAAGTGTTTTTGTCCCATGGCAGTTTAAATATGCCACATTATTAAAAGGCATGTAAGAGAAGAACAGAAAAACTGGAAATTGCAAGACTGTCCGCGCATGAAGGCAGTTTTCCAGAAGGCTTATATTGCTAATGCATTAAAATCTTTCCAATATGATGCTGCATTTTTTATTTTTTTTTAAACTTCTGACAATTCAAATTATTACAATATTGTGATGAAAAAATGAAGACTGGTATCACAAGCCGTAGGTAGCAGCTGTGTTTCCCCTAGAGGTACATAAATAATTTATTTTAAGGCTTTGACCCTCAGGTAGGTTTCACCATAGGTTTAGTGAACAAAACCTTCCTATTTCTCCTGTACAAGATGGCTACTTCAATTTGGCGGCACATACTGCCACAGTATAGAGCTCCTTCTACTGATTGCTTGGACAGAGGCTCTGGCTTAGTCCTCACCTAATGAACTCCATGTTTTGAACCTTCCCTTATGGTCCTTTAACACAAGTAGTTTGTGTTATTATTGCTTGCTTTGGGCTTAATGGCATATGATGGAGTCGAAGGCTCTCCACCTGTTAGTCTTCCATGGCAGTAGGTACTTCTGTGATTTGTCTGTGCTGGGCCCACAAACTAGTGCTGGTTCCTCAAAGACACTCTAGGTGTGCAAGCATCATCTTCAGAAATTAATGATTCTCTGTTGTGCTTGCTATGGGAAATTAATTTTACAATTTAGATAACAGATGATGGGTTTTAGGGATGGTGAGGTATTTAAAATCAGCCAGAATTAATCACCCGTACATACACAGTTTATTAGAATATTTGGTTCTACAAACACTCCTCAGACTATTTACCAGTCTCCTGAGTGTGACTTACAGGTATCAGTTGGGTGGGTTTAGGTATGGAAGGCCTAATATTGAGATAAAACATGACAGCAGATTAAAGGAAAATAAATTGGAAGTCAGCAAAAGGTAGCTGTTTCTGTTGTTGAAGTACAAGATCAGCTAGAACAGTTGACATCTTGCACCAAGTAGCAGCACGGTCTGCCAGCCAGAAGGATTTTGAAAGGTTCAAACTAATTTGCTGCACAAGCAGGGTATTCACTATCAGTTTTACCAAAGAAGAACATCTTGGTTACAATTTTTTGTTCTCTTTCGCTAACTAGAGGTTAGGTTTTTTTGTAATTTTTAATATTGATAGCAGTGATAATTACAGGTAGCTGAAGGTATGAATACAACATAGTCCTTCAACTGTGCTGAGATAATGGGGAAATACTGTTTTCGATATTTTTAATTTTAACATTGTTTTTTTCCTTCCTTCTTGAAATCATGAAGGTGCTGATTTCGATTGCTGAATTGCTTTTGTTGTATTAAGTCATTTTAAAGTATACTTTAAGGATAACTTTAGACCTTGAAAAATTAATTAGTAATTTGAGTTATGGTAATAGTAATGGAAGTGCAGGTTTGGGATGGTATGCTTGCCTTCAAAATCAAAGGCTCGATTTTAATCAGAATTAAAATAGGAAAGCTTCCTGAAAGGGAGCTGAGATACATGTTCGTTGGCATAAATGTGGAGAGCCTGCTGGTATCAATGGTTCATGGACTGCGAATGGTCCCACGAGTTCTGGTAACTTGAGGTCTCTGTCTCCCAGAGTGGTATCTTTAATTTCTGTTGTTGGGCATATAAGTGTATACAGCAATGTGAGGGACTAAATATTCAGTGAGCAATTTCCTTCTCCTTTCAAGGAAATGGATCTTTTTATCACCAAGTGATTTCTGAATTTCTCTTTTATTAATCAAGGTAGTACATTATTTTTGCCTTTCAGGAAAACTCAGGCACATATACCTTAATTTTAAAATGTTGCTTTTCAGAATGGAAGTTGCATTTAGCACCTCTGGTTTCCAACATCGCACATTAGGAAGAGATTTTTGTGTTTAGCAAAATCCACAATGTTGTTCAAGGCTATTAATCCCAGGCTATCAAAATTATTTTTGACAGCCAGAATTGCAGATGATTTAACACTGAGAAGTATCAAAATGCCAAGATGGAAAATAGATGTTAAAAAAAAAGAAATCTTAAGCAGGAGTGTAATTTTGTAGAGCTAAGATGAACTAAAACTTAGTCCCACTAAGTGTCCTTAAGAAGCTGAAGACTAGAGCTCTCTGCCTTCCTTCAGCTTTCCCATTGATGCTGTCTGGGTATTATGAAGCATATCCTTCTGACTGAAAAGTTGCCCTGTCCACTGGCCATTTAGTGCTCCTATTTACAAAGCTTCAGCAGTGTGAAGAAGATCCATTAGCTTTAACAAATTGAAGGGAGCTTAGGAGGAAGATTTGTCATAAAATTAATTAAGATATTTATAGTTCCTTCTTACCACTAACATGGTTGAGTGTGCATTTTGTGTCTCTGACCTTGTAGCTTCCTAAGAGCATGTTTACTTTAGGAATGTGTGATTAAACCATTTTTTGGTAAATTTTTGTAAGTGGTAGTTTTTGGAAAAAAAAATAATAGTGCATCATTTAAAATGAAAGCAATTTATCTTTCGTAGTAAAATGTCTTTATCAAAGAGATAAGAATTACATTTGGTTGTTAGTTTGCTGTAGCCTTTTTAAGAAATTGTAATAATGTAAACCATATGGAAATTTATAACCTTCTGCTATAAAACAGCTGCACTTTTCATAGCTAGTAAAAATTATGCATATTTTATATTTGTCAGATTAACTGCTGGGTTTGGTTTTTGTCAGAGCTGCTGTTCCAAGGTAAGACACAAGTATTAAGTTAATCTTTTTAGAGCTCACTTTGTTATTGCTACTGTTATTATTCTTTTGGTTTTTTCTTATCTCACTGTTATCATTCCCAACCCGATCTCCAAAGGTCTTTTTTCAGACAGATTTAAGTCTGTTGTCAAGATTGGTGTGAGTACACCATTAAGAAGGTGATAGAGTGAAGCTCCTGGGCCTTTGCAGTGGAGCAAAGTTATGAAAGAGTAAATGTTTGATATTGAAGAGTAAGTGTTTTCATTCCTATTTTTTAACATTTCTCTGAATCCTCACCTTTCAGTGCTTATGCCCTCTCCTACCCGTTTGTTGTGTCTTCTGTGTTAAGTCTGAAATAAGAATGAGAGATTGCTTATCTGACTGCTTATTGTCCTGTAAGCAGTGGTGTTTTCCAAACACAAGAACACTATCAGGATCCATGATAGGATGCTGACTTCAGAGAGCAGTCTTTCACATAGCTCTTTCAAGGAACCAAAGTTTGTCTTTTAGTGATAGGCAGAGATGAGTGAAAGGCATCTCACTAGGCTACACTGACTCCCCACAACCTCAGCCTCCTAGGTCCCCTAGCTAGGCAAATACGCTGAGTGTCTGCACAGGGTATTAACTCTGGATCTTGTTCAGGAGCTTTGTGTGTTATATCATCCTATGAAAAGCAAGCAGCTGATGCTGAGTAATAAACACCTCATTCCCACTTTGCAAAGGCGAGGTGGGAGTTCTCTGTTTTCTTCCCTTCTCTTTCCGCAGCTGCTCTCCTTCTCCTCCATTTCAGTCTGTGAAGATATACCTCCTCGAGTGCCGATATTACAATACTTGACCGACCAGAGGTTTCAGGTTGCTTCCATTTGTCTCTACTGATGTAGTTGAAATTAATTTTGAATGATGACTTATTTCAATTACACAGTCTCCTCCATTTCAGTCTGTGAAGATATATCTCCTCGAGTGCTGATATTACAATACTTGACCAACCAGAGGTTTCAGGTTGCTTCCATTTTTCTCTACTGATGTAGATGAAATTAATTTTGAATGATGAGTTATTTCAATTATATGGCCTTTTCTGCTTTCTTGTCTTTAAAAGAGTCCTTAAGTGTTTTAGTTATACATACTGTAATTATTGTTTTCTACAAGCTGGTTATTCATTGGTTTAAAATAGAAAATCCATTATGAAGGGAAGAAGAAATCTCAGTATGTCTACTGTTAATCTGGATATTGTTTCCCATCTGGTTTCCTAATAATGATGGGTTGTGAAAAAAGGATGTTTATATTTACAGCGGTAATGAACTGCATGATCGCATGAAGGATTGGTAGAGGCCTGGGGATAACTGAGGAAGGAGGAAGTGAGATGCAGAACACAAGTGCGGAACACTTTGTGTAATTAGAAAATCTGCAGCACATTCTTATGAACTGTGACCAGTCATCTGTGCTGCATATTTGTCCTTAAAAGCCTGAGCCTGTGAGATATTGACCGTGATGCTTGCAGGCTACGGTTCTCGTTGATATTAGTGGGAACTGAGGGCATATGTCATCTTGCATGAACATATGCTCAGAGGGGTAACATCAGTTACCTCCTGCCATGCAAGTGCCAGCTTTGATCCATCACAGTGCGGTTTCCCAGATGTGTCCTGGGTGAGATCTCTGTGCTCAGCCAGTATTGTTCACCTAGAGAGTGAGAATCCTATATCATATCTGTACTCCTTCCTGCACCTGGGAGGCTATTTGAGGCAGCACAGCTCAATTACTGCAGTGACAGCCCTTGGGGTTTTGTGGGTGGGTGGGTCTCTGTCTGTGAGTGGTGATGGGGTATTTACTTTTTAAAAAGGAGAAAACTGGTCAGAGAAAGAAAATGCAAAGCTTAATTCTCCTTCTAGACAAACTGCAGGCTGGTGGGCTGTTTTATTCAACTCTGTTAAAAGTGCTCAAAATGTACTTACACCACCTCATTGATTATCATGACAAAAAGTATACAGGAGGAATTTTGCTGGAGGCAGAGACAGCACCTGAATGTCTAGCGATTATATTAGCACTTAAAAACGTCCTCTGCTTTTAATTAGCATCTTTATCAAAATTGTTTGTTGAGGGGGTGTGTATGTGTGTGTCTGTCTCTTCCTTCCCCTTCACTTTCCACATTGTAATGAAAATGCAGGATGCCTGCGTACAATCTTTCACCTCTGACAGCATGTACTGCATACTGCACACAGCTGTCATGGTAATGACAAGTCTGGTGCACCAGGATAATTGGGTACTTGAAGAAGATTCATAAGGCAACATGCTGCACAGTACTGTGTTGTGCCCTGGGGCAAGGGGAAAAAGAGGGAGGGTACCAGGCAGAGTAAGGAGTCTATTTGTGAGAAATGATAATGTAGTAATGTGATTCTGTTTGCCTGTGAAGTGGTTTCCCTCGTGCCTGCCCATCCCACAGAATTACATTAAGGGTTTCAAAGTTGGTTTGTAGTACACAGGAAATTCAGTTCCATTTTATAAGTAATGGAATTGAAATATCCCCGTGGAGGGAAGGAGGTGAGTGTTGCCACAACGCCGTGGCTCTCTGTGAGAAGCAGTTTGGTGTCAAACCACAGTATAATCCTACCATCTGACAGCTCATTATTAAGAAACAACGAGAACTGACTTTATTACTGTAGACTGTAGTTGGCTTATCTGCAAATTAGCATCTTTTGTTCCCTTGTGACAGATTCTGTCTGCTTTTCTGGCATCTGTCATGAGGTGTTAAAGGCGAGCAGATTTTTAGAGTTTAATGTGATAACAATTAACCTCTGATCTCTTTTTCTGATACATCTCCTTTTTCATTATTGTTCAAGTTATTTGTCTTGTAATGAAGATGAAATGCTTAGAGACCGTGTATTTATGCACACTGGTACTGATAGTCTGCATAAGGCACTGTTAGATGTTTAACAGGTTACTCATTACAGTTTTTATGATGGCTTTTCTCCAGCAAAAGGAGAGGAAGTGTTGGTCACCATAAAAAGCAGGAACCTAGGATTCACACCTCCCGTATGAATTCTGATTTGTTTCTGTGTCCTTGAACAAGTCATTTAATCTCTTGGTATGGTGGAAATAATAACCATGGTACCTCACCAGCATGTTGAGAAACCTAATTAATTATTGTTGCTAGAGCTCTTCAGTACTAGTGAATGACTTGTGGCAAAAATATGAAGTACTATTACTAATAATAGGTTGGAAAAATTAAAAACTGACAATATTGTTTTTACTGGAGTGTTCTCTGTGGCATCATAAAAAAGAATTTTCATCCAAAAAAATAAGTCATAAAAAAATGAGATTTATGATGCAATTTGTGCTGCAGATAATATAGATAAGATACCAGCATAACACAATGCTAGCACTTGTGAACAAGAGCTGACTTGCAGCTATGTAGAAGAAGGTCATGTGCCTGAAAAGCTTTTCCGGCATCACCAATGTTGACTATTACAGAAAATGAAACGTGTCAAGGCATCCTTATCTTATTAAGAATAATAAGGTTGACACAGGCCACAGAGGAGTGCTGGAAGAAGTGCTCCTTAACCACCTAAATGGTGAATTAGGCTGAGCTGTATTTTCATACATCTTCACAAAGAACGTTCATTGTTTTGTAGATCTCACCCTTTGAGAGTTCAAAGTTTTTGGATAGCCTTCAAGAAAATTAATTTTCTGAGTTTTTAATTTTGTGGTAACATACTCAAAAAAGTCGTCTAGAAGCTAGCATGCTGTCTTCATTTCTGGCAGACTGAAACTATATTTTGAGTGTCTTTGTCTTCATCTGAAAAGATGTTTTCCTTCATTCCTCTCATCAAAAAAAGGATCTGAGCTTTTTACTGCATCCCTATCCAAAGATGCCTTTGTATTTTAACCATCCAAGGACAGTCCAGTGCCCACTGGCTTTAAGTGAAACTTCTAGGCATGATTCTGCAAGGTGCAGAGCGCTGCCCCCTCACAGTGTCCTCAGTGGGAGATAACAGCTCTTCATGCCCCCGAAAGGTTTGTGCTCCCTTGCAATGTATTATTATTATTATAAATAGATAAGTTAAAAGGGAACATTCAGGTGGAAGTCATGAACTATATAGCTGCTGAGTCACTGTGTTAGCTTTGCATTCTGATGACTTCTGATTAAACCATTTTCGTTTTTTAAGTATCAAAGTGGATAACCTTATACTAGTCCACACTTTATTGGCCTAACTAGCATTGTACACAGTTCCCTTGGATAACTCATAATGTATATGCAAACCCCAAATACATAGGACCTTTGATCAACAGTATACCATCCTGGCCAAATTTTTCCTGAGAATGGAATATAATTTGCTTTCATTCCTCTGAGAGCTGAAGACCTAAAATTATCTCTTTGGATGTTATTTTCAGTGCAGTGATGAAGCACAAAGGGTGATTTTTGGGATAATATATCTGAAATCTCTAATGCCCAATCTTTATTATTTGTTAGCACTGAGATGATTCAGGCTATACTGTGTGGTAGTGTGCCTCTGTCATCTTACTTTTGAAGGCACATAATGCAGGAAAATTTCACTGCCCAACTGATAATCCTATCTGGATATCTGGAAAGCTCTGAGGCTAGTGTTTTTTTGTCATTGATTTCCTGTTTGTTTGTTTAATTCCGTGTTAATTCTTTAAATGCAGCAAGACTCAACCTTAGGTTCACTTAGAAAGGAATTACTTAGTTATGAAATCAGGCACAAGTCCATTTCACTATTTTGTATGCTGTGAACTAAGGAGTAAGGTTCAGAAAAGTGTAATGGTTTGTCCTCTGAGGGCTTGTAGGGTTTTTAGTTCTTACCCATTGGCTTCAGTTCACTTTAAAGGATTTTCCATGGGATTGTATCCATTCAACTGAAAGCTCATTTTACTCTGTTGCACAGAGTGATAACCTGAGACCTTAATTCATTTTGTGAATATGCTGCAGGTTGGTGATGACAGCAGGCAGATAACCAAAGCCACTTAGAAAAACAAGTAAAAACAGTGGCCTGGATTTCTAGCTGCCCAGAAATGCTTGGTTGCAGCTCCTGGTTCTGATGAAAATCTCTGACAGTGTGGGCCTAGTACAGTCTTTTTTTTTGTGTGTGTCTGTTCTGTACACAAATTGACTAAAATACTTAGTTAAACAGAGCCCTGACCATGTTATCTTGTTTCCTTTAACATGTTTGTTATATTGGGTGATAGAGAGGTAAATGTTAGATATGCCAGTTGGGATGATCTGCCTACAATCTGTTCCTATTGACCTGCCAGAAAGGTAGGTTGTTGCATCTAAGGATTTGACCCGGCTTATTTAAAGTAATAAGACTGAGCCTTGTGAAGCTATTGGGTTGTGAGTGCATATACGTGAAAGGGTGGAAACCTGCAGTAGGTGGGGGAGTTTTCACATTTCAAATTTCATTTACAGGAAGTGTGCATGTTCCCCAAATGAATTTCAACATCTGTCTCTTTACTCTGAAAATTAGGATTCTTCATCGTCACCTATTTGTACCATGTTAAGAAGCCTTCAGAACCTCAGGAAAAGCATATTCCAGTTTAATGATACCTAAGGGGTTAGACTTCCTTTGCTTTCCGTAATTCTTGATAATTATATATATAAACGTGCACGTGCTGCTGCTTTGCAATGGGGATTTTGTGATTGATATTAACAGTGTTTCTAAATTGTTAATATCTAATTGATATTAACAGTGAAGAACTAAATTGTAGAACAAATAAAGACTAATACTTAGAAATACTCATCGAGTTCATTGCTGCTATTAACAGTCTTTACTCATAAAAAATGAGTATAAAATACTGTTATTCACAGAGGTTTATTTCTCGTATGAGATTTTTGAGATCCATTAACCATATCAGCTAGTAATTTTAAGGGACTCCACATTGCCTAGTATTGAATGAAAAAATGTTAATTTTTAACCCTGAGCAGAGTATATAAAACCAAGAAAAATTTATGTTTACACAGCACAACCAATAAATCACAAAATACTGTTAAGTAACAGCCTGATGTTCGACATGTGAATTATAGAGTTTATACTCATAACAAATTCTCTATAAGTAATAATCTGCAATTAATGGTTTCATTTTAATATCAACTAAAGAGAATCATGAATGGTTGGAATGAGAGAACCTATTTTTAATAAGTGAGTACATCTTTTAAGTGCTAATTAATTCATTACTTGCTCATCTTTCACCATTCATCTCCTCTTTTTTCTTTCTTTTCTTTTGAAGATCATTGTTACAGCACCTTTTTGCTCTGTGCCTTGAGCTTGTATGCAAAACTGCCAGATATTCAGATTGGCCTGCATTTTTACAATTATAAATGTCACATTTATTTGGAGGAAGCTCTTCGGTCTTCCCTTAGATTTGTCTTATTTATTTACGTATAAAAAATAATAATGACCCCTGTTTCCCCACTCCCCGGAAAAGCAGGTAACAAAGGAATTAAGGCCTTAAGTATGACAAGGAATTACCCTTGAGCCTCAAACACAGCCCTTCAGCATTATAGGCCAAGAAGGAAGTCTGTTTCCATTTTTGCAAAGCCTGTAGGCTCCCTGGTAGGGAATTCTTTTGTTGTGACTTTAGGGCCCTTCTCACCTCTTGCAGTCCATTCCCCAAGGTAGACTGTTAGCAGCATCGGTAGGTGGGAGCCTCATAAAGTCTTCCCTGCAGCAGCTTCTACAAGGTATAAGCCACTTGGGGGGCTCTGCCATAATCAACTGGGATAGGCATGGAAACCAGATGGTATGTTTCCTATGGTAACTGCTCCTTGGCTACTTCAGCTCTTGTCCTAGACGTGCCCATGATTCACAAGGAATAATAATATCACAAAGTAATCACAAAAGGTGCCTGAGAAAGAGGAGCCATTGCTCTGTGCTCTACCTTTTGTCACTTACTCTACTCACACAGGTTCAGTTGATCTGGTGGCTTTCTCTGGAGCTACTTTGTTGAGAGCATTGGGATTAGTATCCAGAAAGTATCAGAACTGCAACTGAAGTATGAAAGTATTTTAACCATCAGTGCACGTAAGATGCTCTGATTCTGTCTTGTATCTGAGTGTTCTTTAGGATGTGCAGGAACAGGGCAGGAAAAGGTAGACAAGCAACTGTCGTGAGGGATTAGCTCAAATTTTGATGATATTTTTGACATGTGTGGTGTGCTGTGGAAAAATAGAGTTGCTCCTCAGGGGAACTAGCATGTTCTTTTAGGGAGGTTGAGGCTTAATGTGACCAGATTGATAATACTGAAGACACTACTTAAAAGTGAGATGCGACAAAGCACCACATTGTTTAAAAAGAATATTATTGGCCACAATGATGGTAAATGTGATTTGCTGGTGGTAAATTTAAGTCACTGATTAAATTACATCTTTGGCTAATAAATTCACTGGGGGAACAGTGCACAGCAAGTGCCAACACAGCACAGCCCTAAGGCATAAATAAAAGTTATCTAATTGATGGCAAAGATAAATCACAATAGAAGCAAGTGGCTTGTTAATGTGCTTGTACAGGATTCATTAGAGCTGGTGGAAAAAGCTCCTTCTCTCTGCAGGGTTTGCTGCACAAGGCAACCCTGGTGTCTGTCACTTTTACCCACCTGAATTTGTTACCTTGAATTTTCTCAAGCATGTGAGTTCTTTTGAGGAGATACAACAGGTATCTGTGAGATACTCCATTCCTACTAGACTACTTCATGGTTAAATTGACACTCAAGCTGTCTTTAGTTGCTTTCATAGTTTTTCTCTGTTGCTCAAGAAGACCTGAATATTTTACCAGGAGGTGTCTTGTCTTTAGTTAGCGGAGTGAGTCCCAGGGTCCCAAGCTGATTTCAAACCTACCTCTGTCAACATAGTGAATGAATTCCCAAACAAGCTCTGGTGGGGAGCTACAGTTGTTTCTAGTCAGTGCAATTGCCTGTACAGAGGGAAGGGGATGCACTCTTCAAAGATGCTTTCCCTGGAGTGGGCATCAGATCAAAGTCAAGTTTCATTGTGATGACTGATCAGCCATTAAATATCACTCAAAAATGTGGTATGGAAATTATCCTTTGTGTGTGAAATACTTTGTGATATCCTTGGTTGCTGCTTTGGGCTAAGTGATGGTGTGGTTAGCAAATGAATGTGTAAAAAAAACCATTTATTGTATTAAAAAAGTGAATCTGATTCTATAGCCTTTGAGATTTATCTCTAGGAGGAGTCAATAAGAGTTTGGATATCATAGTTCTTCAGACTTAATTCTTCAGTTCTGTACTAAGACATCTTTCAGACCAGAGTCAACTCTAGCACACACAGGTGAGCATCACTGCATGTACTGTGCTGTGTCATCTGCTGCTAGTTATGGTTGCATTCTGCTCTCAGTGTTACTGAGTAAGACTCTCAGGTAACTCTTCTGCATTTAAGGTGTTTATTATTCCTCTACTCGTAGCTGAACAGAACTTGTCCTGCTGCCTCAAGCTGACAATTAGTAAGGATCTAGTCACTTCACAGAGGTTATACTGTGCAGCTGCTTTGCAATGGGAATTCTGTGACTGATATTCACAGTGTTTCTGGAGACTAAAGCTTAACCATAAATATGCACGTTCAAATAACAGCAGCACACTTAAGCTTCAGTAGAAATCCCAGAAGCCTCTTCAGATGTGTAGACAAAGGCAGCCACATGTCCCACCTAAGACAAAGTGTAAAAGAGTATAAAGGTGTTACAACTGCAAGTAATCGTTGCCTTTGAAAAAACCAACAAAATGCAATTCACACCTGACACAGTGATAAGCCCTGAAAGACTTTATGATCCTTCTACACTGTCACTAGCAGTCTGTATTTTGTTTTTTGAAAGTTGGGAGCTGCAATTTCGTAGGAAAACTGAGTCATCTTCTCTCTTTGAGGTAGAAGGGGTAATGGCTCAACTTTTCCTATCTCAGTAAGTTAAGAAAAGAGGCAAAAATTGCCTCACTTGAAATGATCGTGTAGTTATCCAGAGACAGAATGACAGAGCAAACATGATAACCTTATTGACCTGCCTTGTTGAGCAGACACATCATTCAAATGAACACTAGTCAGCATTGCACATTGCAACATGTTGATGACTCTTTTTTTTTTTTTTTTTTTCCCCATCATGAATTGCAACTTCAGGCACTGATGATTTCATAAAGAGGAGCAGGATGAGTATCAGGAAAAATGATTGTAGTGAATGGGAGACAGGAGTGGGAGGAAACTGTGTTTAACCAAAACATTTTATATGTAGTAGGAAAAATGGGACAGCCCATGTTTGCATCTCCAGATGAAAAAATTTCTTTGCTGTTGCAGTGTATTTTTCTCTAACCTATCTGGTAATATGTGTATCTACAGCTTGTGGCCAACAATATTCAATTCTGAGTGCAAGAAACTAAAATTTTATTGAAACAGCTAAAATAGGTTTGTCCTGATTGAGGTTCTGGTAGCCTTTGCTAGAGTCCTTACTCAACAGCATTGAAAAGAGTTTCTTTTGCAGGGATAGCTAATGGAAGGTGCTCAGTTCTGAGGTAAAAACTGTTTAGTATGCACACAGACATTAATTCAGAGTCTAATGCTATATATACCACATGCATATGTATGCTGAAAGCTATCCGTAGCTGCATACGGAAGGCTCTTTTTCCTGATCGGTCCCATTGTGCTTGAACTCTGTGGCAGAGTAGAGTGGTGAGTCCATGCAAGCCTCTGAATAAAAGATGGATGCTCTGGAGGTGAACTGAGGAAGAGGTAGCAATCCCTGCCTCCTTAGTCTAGGGGCTGAAGAAAAAGAGGTGATGGAGTGGCAGGGCCTTTGTGGAGGGCTACGGAGCCCGTTCTCCCTTTGGAAATGGGTTCTGTACCTTGAAGCCTCCGCAATTCCTTGCCCAAAGCCAGATGCTGCTCTTATGCATGGGGAGGAGTAGATTTGCCCTGTAATGAGCATAGTTGTCTCTTTAGCACTAAAATGCATTACTTGTTATAAATGGAAGGGATGGAAAACCTCCTGAGATTATTGTCATGGCTCTGTGCTATCACATGCCTTGACATCCCTATTCAAGGGATTAGAGGTACAAAGAGAATGCTCAATGAGCTGATTAAATCAAATAAACAGATTTTTAATTCTCATTAAAAAACATTAAATAGCTACTGCTTTTACTATCAGAAGGAAAAAAAGCCTAATAAAAATCTGCTGCTGTAATTCAGAAAATTTAAGGCAGTGTTTGTATTAGAGATATTGGGCAAATATAAGTGTATCTTGCTGAATGTTGCAAACCTTTTCCATTATAAGCAGCAAAAATGCCAAGGTACATTTTGTATTAATCAGTCAAAATGCAGAAAGTAAAATCTAAAACCTCACAGAGCAGCAGAGGATATTCCATGGGGGCTATTTCTGTGGAATTGCCTGACTTTTGCCACTGTACAATCCAGAAATCCAGCTATTGATTTAAGTCTAATTATATGCTTTTTAGTGATGGTTTACATGTGTATTAGAACAGGTTTCAGGAATGGAGTAAGGTGGTTGAGAAACAGAGGTAAAATGCAGGGGACGTCAGGAATTGAGGAAGATGAATTCTGAAATGTCTGAATTGTTGTGAAAGAATTTTGTGCTTAAGTGATGGGAGAATCACATAATCAGAAAGCCATTTTATTGCAGGCATAAACACTTTTTGTTTAGCATTTTTGCTATTATAAATGAACAATTATTTTGCTTACTATTTGGAGCCCTCTAAAAGCAGAATTAATATATTCATTTAGTTTGCTTGTAAAATTTAAGATGTCCTGAAGAAGGGCAAATGATTTTCAGACTGGAACAGAGAGAGGGACATAAGGGAAGAAACAGAAAAAAAGAACCAGAAAGAATTAGATGAATACCATCCTGGCTTGTCCGTCTGGTTCCTTCTTTCCTTCATCCATCTTCTTTTCATCCTCGTCTTGGCCATCTGCTTTGGTAGCAGCTCTCACAGGTGCTGGAAAGATGAGCACATATAGTGGATAGTTTCCATTTAGTGGAACTGGAGGTTGTTCTCACATTGTAAAAATGCCAACCACTTTGAACCACCTTCTGAACCAAATACTTCATTAAAAGTTCCATGGGAATTTAGCAAAAGAAAGTCTGCCGGTTCAAGCATAAGGCAGGCACCTGGTGGTTGGGAGCTTTTCTGTAGTCTTCCTAGCAGCTGTGAATTTGAAGTAGCTGCATTTGAACAGTTCTTTATTAAATGAGAGTGACAAAACAAAGAAAAAAAAAAAAAGAAAAAATGGAACAAAGCTCTTTCAAGGCTCTGGTATATTACTATGAGGTTTCTTTAGATTGAATAATATGTGTAGTGCTGAACATAACTAACTGTAGCTTGCAATTCTCCATTTTGAGATTACAAAATGAGTGTCGAGAATGTTGAGGACCAAGTGAATAATGGTTATTCCTTGAGGGCCCATTCTAGCAAAAGACTTAAGAACACACAATACTAAATATGCAAAAAGAAAAAGTAATAGTCAAAAAAATTTAACACACTTAGAATATATGTACAGCAAGAATGAAGACACACTGCATGTTTCATAGAACCCTTGGATTGCTAATTTACTCACCTTTACTAAGAACAATTAGAAATTTATTTGGATAATAGATGACAATATTTGAAGGTAGTAGCTTTTTACAAGAAAGGTAAGTAGAGAACTAAAAAAAAAAAAAGTAATATATCATTTCCTATCCTGCCATTACTATTATAATATTTTTTCTCTTTTGAAAAGGTTGCTAATGATTCTGCTGAGTTGATTCTGTTTCTTCATTTTCTCATCATTCAGAGCATGATTTATCACAAAATTTATTTGTTGTAAAAATAGTTGACTTCAGTAGCAGTCTGAAGTAGGAAGAAATCATTTTCAAAAGGACTTGGTATCAAAGTTAGTAATTTTGAGTAGGTCCTGAGATGCCTGTCTGTAGCACTGAGCACTCAGAGAGCTTTACAGTTCTGGTCATGACTTGTTTTGGAAAATAGTACAGTTTGAAAGTGGAGGCTAAATTAAATGCCCCAAGCCAGAATTTATTCACTAGGATGACTATTTTAAGCATTTCCCACGCAGTACTATGAAGTGTGTCAAAATCTTTGCATGCACACAGCTTCCTTATCTTTTCTGGGCTTCCACAGGACAGCAACTGAACAGTTGTTTTATTTAATAAAGTCTTTGGGTTGTATGGACAGCTGACCTTGTTCCTAGATAATTTGAGATTGTGTTTTTTTCCCCAAGTAATTATCCCCACTGAAGTTACACAGTCCCGAAGTATTAGGAAATGAGTAATAGAATGATACCATGGACATTCTCAAGTGACAAATGAGTCATGCAGATTCCATTTACAACTTGGGTGATATCCTTATCAAATTCTTGTTTCTGAATCATCCAGTTAATTAATTGTATTTATTGTTCCCTATAGAAGAACACTACAAGTTATTGCTCAGAAAAGCCAGCATGGACAGAGGTGATATAGACTCTTAAATAAATATTGAGAGAACTTTTTTTCTGTCTTAATGGTTGCAAATGATCTGGGTGGGTTTTTGTTTTTTTTTCTTCTCAATCTCACTCTAATTCTTCAGTCTATTTGAAAAAAAAAAAAGGAGGGGGATAAATTATGTCTAAATTACTGCATGGAATTAAGACGTAACTGCAAAATAGGTATATTTTTCTGATTCTCCTTTTTTCATTGCCTCCTGAATGATTAACTTCTATTATTTCTAATTTGAAAAGCCACATCAGACTAAGCCACAAAGCATGTCAAAGAGTATGCAAATAATGCAGAGTACTTGAAAACCTGGGGCATTTTGCCTTTAAATGCCCTGTGTGGTTTATTAAACTATAATTGCACTCTCTGAAATGTCATATTGCAATTATATCCTGGGTTATTAATTAAAAGAAAAGAAACTATAAATGGTAAAAGATAATTTTGCCTGTGAAAAGCTTTCTTGAGATTTTGGAGAAGGGCATTCAGGCAAAAAGTCATTTGTGAGAAAAGC
>NW_010103668.1:0-10982 GCF_000699245.1 Pterocles gutturalis | reverse complement strand
TGAAAGAAAATGAGATGTTTTGATCACCTTCAGGGGAAGTGAACCTGCATCCATTCTCAGCAGGTTGGGAACTGTAGCTAAAATACAGTGAACCACAGAGGAAGAATTGTAGGTGATAATGACAGATACTTAGGCAAATTCATTAACACCAGCCTATATAAGGAAGGTCTCATTTTCTCTAGTCATATCTTTGAGGAAAAAAAAAAAGTTTTATTTTTTTAAATATGTCTACTTGTTGAAGTTACCATAACATGGAAGTTTTTAGTGTTCTTTAAAAATCAATGCAGATGATGAAACTTCTGAGAGTATCACGGGTATTACCACCGCCTCTAGTAGAAGTGAAGATTATGTGCAAATCTTCACTATTTAGGAATGGCACTTCAAAAGAACCTGTTAGGACCTTACTTTCCATTTTCTATAGCATAATATGATACTTTTTAAAAATGGAATTTAATTTTATGATATACAGGGCATACCTAAAATGGCTGTCTGCTAAAGTAGGAAATAAATTTTCTATAAGCCATAACTCACTCTTGTATCACTTCTCTTTAGGAGTTTGCTTATGATTGAATCCATCCTGAAAATGAGGGATTTAAGTTTGGAGAGGGCTTTCTGGTATAAAAGGATCAGTTTCCTGGGTCCTCTTGTGTAGGAATGCTTTTATACTACTTGGAAATTGTGGTGTTGGACTGTATTGCTGAGATGGAGCATACTGAAGTGTTTGTTGGTGGTTCTTTTCTACTGAAACGTTCCTCCTCTTCAAAGTGCATGCTCACACGCTATTGCTTTGCGTCAGATATCAGAAAATAAATCTGGCAAGGTGCAGTGTGTATTTCTGTCTACATGGATATTCTCAGTCAGACCATAAATAGACTATGTTTTTACACCTCTCTCTGTATAAACGTGAGAATGTTGTTTGTTGTTTTTTTTTTTCTTCTTCTTCAAAAGAACCCTACAATTAGCTGTCTTTGGGAGAGGGGGAGGAACAGTTGTCAGGTTGCTTTGTAGGTTTGTCTCCAAAACCAATTTTTCTATGATTCTACATACTAGTGGTAGGTCAGGATGTGTGCAGTGCTTCTGAAAAGGTGATACCACAGTAGCTGTTTCTTCATCTAAGCATTGTTCTGTCAGTGCAAGTCATAAGGTTGCTAGTGTTGGAAGAACGTTCAAGTTACATGCTTTCAGCATGTGGCTTTCATTTAATTCCAGAGAGACAGAGGAAGCTGGGTCAAGAGGTACAGGCAAAGGAGGGACCAAGAAAAACTTTTAAACCTCAGCTTCTGTGTTAGTCTTCCAGGTGTAAGTAATTCTTACAGTCAAAGAGGGTGCTGGAATAAATGGCAGAGTGTACAAACATTAAATAAACTGCACCTTAGACTGCACAGAAAGACAGCTTTTTATGATAAAAAGGCACTAGCTTCTATCTTTTTCTTTCGGCTGCTGAGAGGAGAATAGCTGAGGAGGTTGGTTATTTCGTTATCAGAATATGCTTTTTGTTATACTGTGTCTTTTAATTGAGAGAACAAGAGGAAAAGAAAATAAAATAAATATTCTTAGAGGGATTTTTATACATTTCAGTGAATGAAGAACTAGCAAATCCCTTTCTCCTCTTAGGAAAACAAAACAAAACAAAAACAATTAAATAATTAAACAAACAAAACTCCACCACATAACTAGAGGCACAAAACTCCTTAAATTCATCTTTGTATAGTTTCTTCCAGAATGTGTCAGGCACAAACCTGTTTAGGATAGTAAGAAAGTTTCACTGAATCTGGTGTCCCAGTTTGAGTGTTGCTGGAGGAGAGGAGCACTTCTTGGAGACGTGCCACTGTTGAACCCATTCCTCTCATGGGACAAATGGAACAAATATGACTTTTTGTTTCTCCACAAAGCAATTAACTGAAAAAAAATAACCTGTCTGAACTGCTAGGAAGTGGAGTAAATCCCAGAATTAATCAGGAGCTCGTTGCTTCATTGTAGCCAGTGATCTTTGTCAAGCTCACACATGTAAAATAGTAAACCCCCTATATCTGGGTTTTGTTTTTTTTTTAATTTTTCAATTACATGTTATTAGAGGTACGCCAAATTTAGCAGCTCTTGAAAGTAGCTGGGGAGAATAACTGAAAAGTTTGTTCCGAAGAAGAATGTTTATTGAAGAAAAAAAAAAAAATTAATCACCTGTAATCATCTAATTGTTCAAAACCTAAGCGATGGAAAGAAAATATCATGCCTTTCAGCAACAGGCTATAAAGAATTGATAGCTTGATGTTTGATGCCATTTACTTTTAAGGGAAAGAACACTTTTAATCAAAGCAACAATTCTTAAACCTAAAAACTGTCTTGCTACTAAGCATTACAGATGTTTCATTAAAGCATGCTTAAAATAATATAAATATAAATGTAGAGTTAAAATCAAGTTCAATTTTGTTATTGTTTTAACAGTACAATTTGGACTCATTAGCAGCTCATCAGTAGGGTCAAGATTTGAAAAGTTCACAAAGTTTCATCAATTGCTGTGGACCTACATGACCATTATTGTGAGGTTCTGAACCAAAGCATATGTTTAAATAACTTGAATTGAAGGGTGGTGAGGCAGCAGTGAAGAGACTCTGACCTGAAGGTGTTCTAAAAGTGAAGTCGTAGCACTGTAAGAGACTCATATTTTGGCACTCTTACATTACTTTTAAATCCTTATCAAACTTATTTCTAAAGTTTTTCAACTCTAAACATAAAGAAGTAATGACAAATTGGATTTTCTGCACTGTAAGGCTGCACTGAGCTTAAGCACAAGTAGCTGTGGACTGTGTGAGAATGGGAATTACTCTGAATTTCCAGAGCTTAATGTGCTCAGTTCTGGAGAACTGCATAGTTTATACTCCAGATTTCTGTGGAAATTTGCAAATAAGATTGTCAGTTGGCAGTTTATAATTTTGAAGGAATCTGCAATGACAGGGGTAATACTGAAGCATAGCAAATTATTTTTAGAGGGGAATGACAAAAACTATTTACAAGATTGGGGAAGATAGGATTTAGGATGTGAAATATTAGGAAGCAGAAGAGCTGGCTAATGGGACATGACAGTGGATTGTATTGAAAACCAAAATACTGGCTTGAGGGGGAAAAAGCAGTGGAATTTCCCAAAGATCAAGAAGTTACTGGAGTTAGTCGTATTTTCATTAATGATATTGTAGCAAGTTGTAGTGCACTGCTGCTGCACTTGACACAAATTTAGGAGAGACTCAACAGAGAAAGAGGATTGAGATAGTGGGATGGGAAGAGCCGGATGAACTTGAAGATTATAATAACAGAAATGTAATGCAATTCAGTTTTAGAAAATCCAGGATCATTCCTGTAGATTACGTGCAGACTGCTAAATAAAATGGAGAATAGGTCACAAGACAGGGCAGTGACTACAGATTGTGCTGCATAATTTTTAGCGTGGTCTCTGGTGTGGTTTTAGGCAATGCCAACTGGCTGCCTTCAGGACAATGGTCAGGTATGGCTCAGGGAAGAGTGTGCTCCAAACACCATTCCTGACAGACAGTTTGGACAAGACAGTACCAGCACAGGCACCACCTCAGACTTGAAGGTTCTGCACTTTCAAATGTTCTCGTATGCTTTCATGCTGCACGTTATACGTAACCTCCATTTTGTGGCATAAAAATACTACAGTGGTGGGCTACAACGTGGGCTTCTCATTATTTCAGGTACTTTGAACTGACGTTGTACAGGACAGTGGAGAGACCTCACCGGGCAGTTTAGTTTAGCCATGTTCGTGGAAAATGAAATTGACCTGGGACAGCTGGAGCTAGGGTAATAAAGGAAATGGGAAGGTTGTCCTGCAGAGGGACAGAAAGAGCTTGGCTTGTTAAATGTGGTACAATTAAGGCTGAGAAGTGTGATTATTCCTTCAAGAGCAGGCACCAGGGAAGTAAGTGAAATAGCTGTTTGATTTAAAGGGTGATGGTAGCACAAGAGCAAAATGAATGTAACTGTCCCTGAATATATTTGGCTTGGGAGAAGGTTTCTCACCATGAGACAGATAGGGTTGTGGAGCAACCTGCCAAGAGCAGCAGAGGGAGCAGAAAAACTGGTTCGTTTTACAATGGATCAGTGGTGACTTTTGAAAGGACTGGTGATCAGGATAAAAGTTAAGAAGATGGAATTGCTTGCACTCCCTGGGCTGTCCCTTCTAGGTTTATCTATTTTTGTCTAGCACAATGAGAAAAGCTATTTGGCTATTCAAAGGAAAATACGCTTGATCAAACACATTCAGGACAATACTGACAGTAGTCTTTAGTTTTCTCAGGTTAAGCTGTACTGGGAAGAAGCTGCAAACACTCAGTGATCCTCTAGTGCTAAAGAGTAAAAGCCCTGTGTACACCAGGTTGAACAAATTATGTGAAAACAATGCAAAGAACCTTTTTTGTATTTTACTTATTAATTAAATCTTTGTGATTTAAAAATAAAGTTTGAGTGACACAAAATACCTTCTATAAAATGCCAGTGTTTTCCCACTTTTACTGCTGACCTTTTTCAAAGATGAAATGTTTTGTAATAAATCTGGGCTTATTTGTTTTCATACCACAGGAAATCAGTAATATCCCCAAGGACTCATGTTTCTTTCATTTTAACTTGCATATAGCATGAGTTTATTCCTAAGGAAAAATAGATTATTTGTGTGAAATTAATTGAATAAATCCTATATACTCTTAATTACAACTACAAAATGGTAATGCTTTTATAGACTAAGATCTATTATATATATTGGCTACAATTTTACAATTTGTTTTTTTCTAAAAATTGATTCATATTTTATGTATTTGTAATTAGAGTGTTCTTTTAAAAGAGCCTATTTGATACATAGGAGTATTTAATGCTGCATTTTCCTCCTCCCTTTTGTATTTAATGTTAACAGTAGTTCTGGGGATTGTGATTTTGGAAGTTCATCCAGGTATAAAAAAAATAATATTAGGTTAGACAAAGTTTACAAAAAAACCCATTTCCCCACTTTCAGTAGTGTGATAATACTCAACACCACAATTAATTTGGAAGTCTTATTCTGGGTGCTGCTACCCTTTGCAGCTCTTGGAGATATTATTTGGGGAAGGAGCGAATTTAGGAACATTTTCTTTTACAGAAGTTGTCACCAGTTATGTTTTCCTTTTCCTGTACAATGATCTGATGATAACTGGGCAGCTTCTAGAAGGAGAAGGTCAGTAATAGAGTGAAAATTATTGTTTCTCAGAAAAAAAAAAAAAAAGTTGCTATTATTTAAGAAAAAGTTCGTTATTTTAGTGAGAGACACTTGAGAGTTTTCAGGGCAGCACATGGGGTCTGGGACTGTGCATCCAGTGTTACCGGTGGAGAAAAAGTTGGTTCAGTAGGGACCATGTCTGGACGTCTACCAACCTGAGCTGTTATTTGTAGGATATGCTGCTGTAACCTCAGTTGTTCATATACCCTTATTTTTTAACATGGCAGCCAAATCCATTAAAAATTTTCTGTTTGTGCTATATTAAAAATCCCCAATCCAAGGAGTGTTACTGGGGGGGATGCAATTATCTTTATATATTTGCATTCTCAAACATGGCTTCCTAATAACTTTTCCTCTGAATAAAAAGACCCAATATATGCAAATGTATGAGGAGTCATCCATTGTTTGTCAGCTTTTGTGCCTGAGGGCACTTTATGAAGTGTCGGTGATTACAGGTGCTTTTGTTTCAAACAGCATTTCCCCTAAAATAGCAACAATCACCAGTAAGAGGAAAATAAAGCCTTGCCAATATCAGCAGCATAAACGAACTCAAGGGTGCTCAAGGGCCCTTCTAGCAAAGATAGCTGGTAGGGAGATAGTCTCTTCTTGGCATATTAAATGTGTTTTATTGTTTGGTGGTTTGTGGGTTTTTTTGTGTGAGAGGAAGATTACACCTCTCAGAAACCCAGTGGGAGTGGCACTGCAGCGTAATGGGTGAACTTTTATGGCTCCACTTGAAGCACCTCATCACAGTAGCGTCAGATTCAGGGAATGGCAGCTTCTAACCACTGCTTGTGAACAGTCCCCACTGTGCAAAGAACCTGTAGAAAAGCTGATATATATTGCAAAGAATTGTAAATAAACTAAAAAGCTCCCTTAGGAAAAAAGTTATGGTATAGTTACAAACACAGGGGTTTAGGCATTCTCCCAGTCTCCTTGCTGACTAAGGACTCTCTGTCTGAGGCTGGTTGTTGAAAGGCATTTTGTTCGGAATGATGCCTTGCGTTATCTGTTGCCACATGAGCTGCTGCAGCTCTGCACAGTAGCCCTCCTGCCCTGCCTCCTGCTTTTGGCTACTGTACTTTGGTGTTGGGTGCTGTCATAGCTGTTGATTCCCCAACTAACATAGCTGCAAGTATGTAACGATGAATAAAAAAAATCTTTAAACAAAGACGAATATTCACATAAAATTAAGATCTCAATACTTAGATAATGATAAATATATTGTTAATACATGTATTAGAGTTTTAGATTGTAAAATACAGGAAAATCAAGCTCAAATCTTCCTATTCTTTTGGTTAACTCATTTGAAATATTATTCTCCCTGTTACACCTTGTTGCATGTTGTTAGGATGCTTCCATGACATCACAGCTGGGATCCAGACTTAGTACAGACTCTTTCTCCAAGGCTTTTTCTGCTGAGTAGAGCCCTGATTTGAAGTTGCAGGTTTCGTTATGTGCCCAAACCCTCCTAGGGTGCCAAGGATTCTGTTGCATTCTCTTCCCTCCACGGCTCTTCTGCAAAGTGGAGAAGAGTAATTTGGAATGCCTTAACAATATCCCTGATGGATCACTGAATGCAACGTCTAACTTTCTAGAAATGCAAACCTGGATGTGGTATGAGGTTGTAATCTCACACCCAGGTAGGGAGAAGAATGTCTCAACGTTTTAGCAATGCTCTGCAGCAGTGTTGGCCTCTTCTAGGGTAAACCCTTCCATCTGATTCACAGGCAGTGGCTCCCAGCTCAGGTTGTTCATGCTCCGAGAGCTACATTTTCTGTATAAATGTAGACAGATAATGATTCTTTAGGCAAGCATGCATTTAAATGAGGAAAAATGCGTCTGACTCATTACTAGCTTTTGAACGAAACTAGACTTAATGATAGGCATTCTGAAGAGAGAGTGTGTTTGGAAGAAATATTTTGGAAGAATATTTTTTTTCTATTAGCTGTATTTTGACGGAGCAGTGGTATTTTTTGGATACTGCTGCAAGCGTAAAATAGGGAAGTATTAATTAAATGACATGAAACAAAATGTTATAGGCTTACCTAAAACAATCTCGAGTAGATGTTTAGATTTTTATTTTTCATTAAGATTTACTGACCTTGGTAAGTAAATGGGTGGATGTGAATGTAAAGCTGAAAGTTACTGATAGATTTTACAGAGGCAAATGATGCAGACTTGCATACTAGGAGATGAATGATTATATAATGCAAAATCTAAATAGCGGAGAGGAAAAGAAACAGACGTGCCCAGCAACATTTCAGTGTGCCAGGCTACTGGCTACTGTGAAATAAAATGTATGATAGCTCCAAAATCAATAGGAAAATCCATTTTGGGGAAACGAAGGATGAAAAAATTGTGGAAAATATGCTGGTTCCCCAATAGATGCTTTAAAAAGCCATTTTCAATTTCTGGTGATGCATCAAAAGAAAGATAACATAATTTTCTATAGCTGTGTTCTTCTAAGGCAGAGCACATGAAGAGTTTCTACGATTAAATAGATGAAACATCAGATGCAATTAACTTGCATCTAACTCCTTGATTTTGCATAGCAGTAAATGCCATTAGCAAATCTGATCTTTCCTTTATGATAGGGTGTTATCAGGTCCTTTGTCTCATATTTCTGTCTGTATGGAGACCAATTAATTCCAGACTAGTTTTTACCGAGGTTCTCACTGAACCAGTTTTATTATAATGCGTATGACTTCCCAAAGAAAAATAATGTCACATGGTTTTCAGTAGCAGCCTAACTCAATAAGTAATCCAGCTCCTAGTTTTCAAAGACCAATCAAAAAAAAAAAAAAAGTCCAGTTTATAAATACAGTCTCCTTTCAACAGTGTAAAAGGCAGTGAGCTGAAGGGTAGACACATAGAGGCCTTGCAGTATAAGGTGATGTGCAATACACATGAAATAAATTACTTTGGAGAACTGTATATTTTGCCAAGAACCAAGTAGCTACCAGGTGTTTTAATTGTTTTCAGGTTTCTAGAAGTTCTTTTATTTCATTAAATCTAAGTTGTACAGAAGTTCTACAAGCAGTTTTATACTGTATACCATTTTAAAATAAACCAAGAAAAATCCTATAAAGCAATTATTATTAAATAAAGACAAATATTTTTAAAGCATGAAATTCCTTGTATGAGCTATGGGCAAACTACAGTATTTAAGAAGGCTTTTCAGTATAAGGTTAGTGAAACAGTCGTGGAGCACACACAGCTTATTTGCTTTGTAATTGAAATTTCCTGGGCATCTGAGCAGTCATACGACCCTAAAGAAGAGAATTAGTGATTGCAATCATATCTAGCTAATCAAGGCTTCTGCAGTGAGCCATATTTGAAAATTCTCCACGTACACACGATGTTCCAGTTGACTTCTAAATTTTTCTCACACATTTTCACAACAGTCCAATGTTACGTATTTGCTAATATTCCCTGATCTCATTAAACTGAGCATGGAAGATGGATAGTTGGTAGGGGAGGAGAATAATGTCAGAGACTTCTGTGAGCAGAAGTTCAGCTGCTGTGGCTGCTTTGTAAGAACTCCTGTTCTGTTTGTTGCTCTGACGTGAGAATTTAGAAAGCTCTAAGGTGCAAAACCAACATCGCTTTTGAGTGAGGAATAATGCCTAATCCCCCAGAGAAATTCACAGGCTCCGTTTTTTCTTCAATTGATTTTTCATTTAATGAAAAGCATGACAATGTTCTAGATGCCTCCAAATAATAATTCTATAAATAAAAATGTTCATTTTCATGGGCAGCATTCTTTTGAGACATCTTAGCTCCCGCCTATGAAATCCCAGTTTCTTCCATACTTACCCTGTCACTCGTGTTCATGTTGCCATAAAGCAGTGGTCTTATAAAATTATTTAAGACAAGGAAAAAACCCAGATGAACAAAAAAACTAACCCTGAATTATTCAAAGTATGACAGAGATCCTTCTCCTGATTGGTTTCAAGCAGTAATTTAATGTGGTGTTTTCTGTACACATTTAATGTATTCTAGCTCTCTTTCCCTTTTTTGTCTCATTGGAGGAAGAGGGATTTTGTCTGTCTTTGCTACCTGAGCTACAGCTAAAGACAGCAGCACAGGGCAAGACTTTTTTATTTGCAGTAAAACACTGGCTTCGAGGCAAATTTTCTATGCCTAGTTCTAAAAATTAACAGAGAATTGAGCTTGGGGTTTGAAATCTTGAATTTCTGCATCCTAGCAGTAGTTGTCTTTATTGAGTCCCTCTGTCCAGCCTTGTACAGAGATGGTGGGAAGTGTAACATCACATTAGATGATCACAGTGTTCTTTTCTGGCCTTAAAAATCTATGGATAAAGCACTACAACCTCTCTGTTCCCCAGTCTCTCCATTTTAAAATTGAAGTAATTCTCGTACACATAGGTCATGGTATATGCTAGGATTGTTTAGTGTGTGTAAGTGCAATGAAAACACCAAGGCGCATATTTTTTAATAGAAATATTTGAGTACTGTTAGGGACTTTATTTAAACAGCTACCGAAGTATCATCTGAGTGTCAGAGTTAATCTGATATGATTAACAATTATATTATTGTGATATGCAATGCAGACATTTCAGTACACATTCGCAGGGGATTGCTTATGATTAATTTGCGTGGTAATCCACAGTCATTTATTCTACTTTGCGCCTGTTTGTATGGGGTGGTTATAGTCTATGTTAAGGTGTTTGGGAGCTGGATAGCCAGCTGCATTCACGCTCGTTAAGCCTCAAAGCCTCTCCCTTTCTCCCTTGCTAGCAATGTTCAACGTGCTGTGGTTTTGTGATTTGGAAGTACAGGACTGAGGGAACCGAGCTGAAACCACCAGTCTAATTTCACTTTGGTCTTTTTTCATTTGACTGATCAGAATGATTTTCAGTCACTCCAGTCAGGGCTGGAATCCCAGAGGTGAAAAGTCAGCGAATAATCCATTTAGCTGCCAGGTCCTCCAGGTGGAGTTTAGAAAACTAGAATGATTATTGTATTCTCTTGTCTCTTATCATAGCGTAGCCATTGCTAATGTTGTGTCGAAGCTTCAATTTTAAACCATGCTTTGCAGGAGGTGTAGAATTGACTGTAAAAATTCCCTACATGATGAATCCGGACACAAAAGGTCGCACTGCAAGAGCCATTTTTTGGCACCAATTTAAAGATGAGCTTCAATGGCTTTTAATGAAAAATTGACTTTTTTATCCAGAGTATTCTCTGCCAAAATCCATACACAGAAGAAACGTTCTGTGAGGGGTAAAAGGGGTATTTGGTGGGATATGTGTCACCATTTCTCCCCAGCTGCTGCATAAGTTGCAGAGAGCCCCTCAGTTCAGTATTGTAAGAAATGTGGCATAGCAAAGGAATACCTATGGACTAACCCGTTAGTTAAACATGGTAAAATACATTTAGTTATTTATTTGACTGATAACACGTCATTTTGTTACATCTAAAGTACCATTTAACCATAGAAATTGCTTTTCATGCTTTATGGTTTGGTTAAGCCCTTGCACTTCTCTTAGGTTGGAGAACACAGATCTAAGAAATCACTTGTGTAAACAGGCAGTTTCAGCTATAAGGTTCCCTGTGCTTCAGCATCTGGGAAGCAAATATCACAAAATTTTTTGGTTTAGTATAAAATGGTAGAATCAGGATAACTTTTTTTTTTCCTCCAATAAATGCATTTCTTGAATCCCTGTTGTAGAAACGCTCTTTTTTTTTTTTTATAAAAT
>NW_010103667.1:0-17427 GCF_000699245.1 Pterocles gutturalis | reverse complement strand
ACTATGATAAAATTGAAAATAATAATGATGACAATAATAATAGTAATAATATACAAATATACAAATGAGTGATACACAGTGCAACTGCTCACCACCCAAGGACCAAGGCTCTGCCGATTCACAGATAATGATCCTGGAGCAGAGAAGGTCCCAAAATCACAATTCCAGAAAAAAGAGAAGAGCACGATAGTCTGAGAGACCAAGAGCCAACAGAGAGAGAGAGCTTCTGGACAGTCTCTCATCTATGTACTGGGCATAACATACGTGATATGGAATATTCCATTAACCAGTTTTGGCTTCAATCTTAAACCCAAGGTCAAATTCTAAGCCTGTATTTGTGGCCTATGCTCCCTTCCAGCTTCTTGTGCACACCTGCAAAGCATGGGAAGTTGAAAGTTGAAATGTCCTTGGCTTAATGTAAACATTGCTTGGCAACAACTATAAACATCAGTATGATATATGGACCTTCTTCTCAGCACAAATCCAAAACACAGCCTCCTATTAGCAACTGTGAAGAAAGTTAACTCTGTCCTAGCCGAAACCAGGACAGTAATGGGGTATGTTGTGTGGGTCAGGAGAATGTACAGAAGACAGGTCATGCACGAAGTGTAAAAGTGTGATGCTCCAGTAGTGGTGGGTTTTGGCCTCATAAGGATCTTTCTGGAGCAGCTCTAGGAGCTGGGGTTTACTCCAGGGAAGATGCTGGTTGACTTGTCCTCAGGTGAACGAAATGGCTAGGAGTGCTTTAACTAACCTTCATGGACTTTTTCTCCCCATTCCTTCCCCTGACATGGCAAATCCAGAGGAGGAATGGCTGGAGATCAAAGAGCCCTGAATTATTCCAACTTTGGAATGAATAACTAGAGAGCAGTTCCTGGTACCTACAGCGCTGCTCAGGGAGAGAAACATCCTGCCAAACCGAGAAGAGCTGCACTTCACTTAAAATTTTGAAAACCTTTAAATAAATCTTTCTCCCCAGTGTATATTTTGTCCCAGGTATTTTCATAAGCAAGAAAGAGTCGCATTGCAAACCATTCCTTGGTAGCTGGCTGGGCATTATAAAACCTACAGTACTAAAATTTGCTCACCTTTTATTTGTTCTTTTATTGGGCTTGGGGTTTTTTTCCCCTCTCCTTCACATTTCCTCCAAGAGAAACATGTGATTTACTATGGCAAAGTTACAAAGCTAAACTTCCTTTGGAAAGCTATCTCCTTTTAGGATTGTGTAAATAGCCAGTTTTATTAGAGTAAAGCAAATACATCCCCACTGGACCTTATAGCTGAATCACCTGCCTACACCACCAGCACCACCCATTGGTGTGTAGGGCAATGGTGTGGAAGCCTGATTATTGCTTGAGATCCTGAAAATACGTGAGAATAGAAGTATTTCCTTGTATGGATAGTCCCTGTATAAATCTAACGGTTAAAGGAATAGAGGATCTGAAGCCAGAATATGGTAAAAAACAAATTATCTGCCTGGAAAGAAACAAAGCTGAGACTGCAGCTAATTCTATATCTCATTACAAAGCTGCCTCAGAAATAAGCACAGCAAGTCAGGTCTCCCTGCAGAGAATGTGGAGAAGCTTGTCTTTTGGCAAAATGACGTGGGCTATTTGTTTATCTGTGTATTGAGGGGCATTCTCCTTGCAAATACCTGGATGAATCACACCAGACCCCTTGCATCTCTGGGTACTTCTTACAATAGCATATATACATTAGCGATTTTCCAAGAGGGATTAATTAAGAAGAAAGAATGTTTGTTTTAAAAAAGGAATGACAATAATTCCAATCTGAACGCTTCTGGACTTCAGAAAATCTGTGATCCAGCTCTAAAACATAAGTGCTAGGTCATCTCTATTTAAAAAGAACTGTTCCTTCAGAGTTCACTGCCAGTCTCTTTATCAAACACTGTAGAAGTACCACGGATTATTTGGTGTTCAGTATTAAATATTCATCACCACCACCTGATGTGTCCATCGTGAATTAAGTGTTAAAACACCTGTGTTAAGTGCAAAATTATGTTTAAATCATGTTAACTGGTAGCTATGAAACCTAAATCATTTTCCTCAACTTTATAAATCCAGAATCATTTCATATATCTGAATTAGACCCCCTTGCAAACACCAATCTTGTCTAATGGTTATCTTTCTCCCTGGGAAATCATCATGCTTTGTCCCACTAGACCATCTAACTTTACAGGATTTTCAAAGGCTTCATAAATCTTAAGTAATTGACTTCAGTATGCTTTACTGGGGTTAGCAAACATTATTATCCAATTTGGAGAGCAGGAAAGCTAGATACTTCAGGTGCAATTTCACATATCATTTTCTCAGCAGTAAAGCCAGTCTAAGCCATCCCTGCTGGTTACAGCATGCTGCCCTGTCGCTTACAACAGTACAAACATTTGTGGACTGAAATCTAAGTTGGATCACCAGAATGATCTTGGTTGGATCCTTATTCAAATCACCATTTATAACCTGGATTGCTTCAGTTCCCTGCTCTCTCTGAGGAGCTGGGTCAGCACAAATGAGCTGTGGGTCCACAGTACTGGACTTAGGAAACAAGTGGCCAGAAAATAGCGACTCCAACTCAGACGAAGCGAATGACTGGGCTGGCAAATTTCTGTATTCAAAACTTTGAGATAAACCTGTTTCCTGGCAGGAGAGCTCATTCAGAAAGACAGAGTGCAAAATGACTGTATGTATCTGTGCCCCGTCCTTGGTACAATCTTTCTGACAGCTTCATAAAACACACTGACTGCATTATCATCATGAAACAGAAATTCCTACAATGCTTTCTGTCTGGGTACATTCTTAGTAACAGGGTAAATTTTTATGTAATGACAGAAAAAATCATAAAAAACCCATAAAATAAAAAAAAGGTTCTTGTTTGATTCTACTGTCAATATGAGCCAGTATTAAACACTTTTGGGATGCTCTCCCCTTCTGATTGACCCAACCAGTTAACAGTCGGGGTGGCAAAATATGCTGCCAGTCTGTAAGGACTTTTCTATCACTCTGAAAGTGTAAAGGGAGTCACACGTCCAGTTACACCTGTTGTGAAATGACAGGGGTTGGTTCTCAGGCCACTTTCCATAATAGCACGAAGCAGAACTGAGGCAGGCCACCTCCCACCTCCAGCCACCACCCCAAGACAAACCTGCCAAGTCAGTGTCTTGCATGAGATACCAAATTGAATTAGGCAACACTAGTAACATACAGAATGTAAAATATAACTGTCAGCACACACATGAAGCACAAGGGTTTTCATGCCAGTACAACCAATGAGGTGTGAACTTCCAAAGCCATCCAACCTCTCGATGCTTTTCTGAGACTTTCCAGGGCAGCACCAGCCTGCATTTCCCCTCAAGATCAGACTAATTTGCCATCTCCAGTGTTTCAGATAAATGAGTTCCTCTGAAATCGGAATTAAAGATAAAATCAAAGGTGTGAAATGGCTGGTATCCAAAGACCATTTGCTTCTGCACAGTGGGATAGGAATATCGGAGCATGACTAACATACACTGAGGACAGGTGGATATTCCAGCTGGACCCAAATAACCACAGTGTAATATTTTTATAGCTTAGGAAAGCTGGCACATCCTTGCCAAAAAACTAGGAACCAAGACTGATAGAAGATTTTGAGTAGATACCACTATTTCATACCCCATGAAAAGAGGTTTGAGCCAGGCTTTGAGCAGACGTTTGGGCTAGTTTTAAGAAAAAGGCTGAAAGTTCGTTATGAACCTGAACGAAAACTGCAGGAAATCTCAGGTCTGATTCGTGTGCTATAATGCAGGGGTTTTCGTAATGAAAGCTCAGATCTTTTACTCTCATTGCAACAGTTCTGGGGCAGTTTGAGGGTTGAAGCTTGAGACCTCATACTTGCTTATTACAACAATACTATGTGATGTTTACAGTGCTTACCATCTTCAAAGTCTTTTACAAACAACAGCTAATTAAACTTTTGCATTTTAGAATATCACAGGCAGAAATGTAATGTAGCTTATCCATGTTTAGCAAGAGGGAACATTGTAACTGGAATTGCCACTCTGAGGTTACCGGTATTCTTGCTTTTAACTGGAACAGTCAAAAGATGGTGTTTTGTGCAACAATCACTTTCACATATATAGTGCACAAAATGTGATATTCCTGTTAGGAAATAGAAATTATAGGAACAACATTCTCACTGCAAGGATTTTCTAAATATTGTGGGCCAAATTTCCTGTTGGCATAACTCCACTGCTCTGAGAACTTGACGATTCTTCGTTACTGTTAACCATGTATTAAATTCCAACGGCCCATGCTCTGTGGGATTTCATAATAAAAGAAAACATCTATGGAATATGTAATTATTATATACTAGCTTGCAGAGATGCAAAGTTCTTTGAAGCTGAGGTAATTTAAAATAGTTAAATTCAGCTAATGTAAGCAATGATAAGAGTAATAAAATAGCAAATCAATAGTTATTTTTCCTACTAAGAATGTGAAATCTGTCCTTTCTGAAGACAAATTAAGGTGAAGTTGGTGAAATTCTTATAACCTTCTTTGCTTGGAAGTGCAAAACCCAGTAATCCCACAGGTGATCAGACTTTTAGACCCTGTTGGAATGGGGAGGGGAAGAATGAATTTACTCCCTGAAATGATGCATGACCCATGGGTCACCTTTACTAACCTGTGGGGGTCCGAGACGTGAACTCTGGATCAAAATGAAAGGTATCTTCTGGCCGTCCCACTGCGGGCTTGAAAGGCGGCTTGATTTCTTTCCTGTATAGTTTCTACAAGGAGAAGAACAGATCACAATCAAGAACAATCTGTACACCTTCAGCATCTGCAGACAGGCTCCCTCGCTTTGCTTAGGGTGTCCTCTCTCAGCTCTGGGCCATCCTTGCAAGACTAACAGAAAAGGATGATGTATCTGGTCGACTTAAAACCTGTGCCCTGGATGGTCCCAGCACTTTTTAGTTACTGGAATCCATTGGTCTTAAGGGCAGGACTGGAATGTGCAATGGTAACACCAGGAAGCTGGACATGGGTTTGTTCAGCAGCGCAGCGACGGCAACGAGCACAAAGAACCACTTGGAAGTGGTGGCTGGTTTAGCATTTATTATTTGTCAAGAGCTAGCAATATGTTTGACACTCTGCCAGGCTGAGCTGAGCAACGGGCCTGGCTGCCTGATGCTCACAACCTAAACAAGAGGCTTGTTCTTTTGGCATATCTGGGAAAAGAGAAAGGGCTCACAGCTAAGGATTAGATGAAATTCCCGTCAAAAGGTGTTTGGAATAAAGCACTGCGGATGGGCATTGGAGGCGTATACATGACTTGAGCAGAGGAGCAAAACCAAGATGGAAGAGAGGAAGGTATATAAGAGATAAGCACTGCTAGGTGTGTGAGTTTGTGCTGGTGAGGGGGCACACAGGAGATCACCTAAGCAACGGTCACTGTAAAATGCATGTTAACACACTGCCTTTATTACTAGGGACTTCGGGGCCTCTTTACCCAACGCTTGGTGATCTTTAAGAAATTGCTTTGCTGCGCTCCTTTGCAAGCAGTCATACACATACACACACACTCCAGGAGATGCAGAGGTGCAGCCTGTCTGGATCTGACCCAAAGCCTGCAGCGGTTAGCGGAAAGAGTCCTAGAGATTTCAGCGATCTTTGCATATGCTTGAAATGGCCAAATCCAGACATCATGCTGACGGCGGCACGGTGAACCACTCCAGTTTGATTCCCTGCCCCATGTTTCAGTCCCCAGACTGCATTCCCTTTCTAGCAATAACACTTTTGTTCTGAGGTTTCAAACGTCTGAATTAGTTACCGCAGACAGAACCCAATAATTAACTAGTCTGAGCATAAATATCTTTCCATTGAAACTTTCAACTCACGATAAGAGCTGAAGAGTTTAATTTTATGACTGTTTGCAATATGTATTTTCAGGTTAGCTCTTAAAACAACTTCATAAGGAGCTCATTTTTCAAAACATTTTAATACATGCTTCTCCAGCTCTTTGCATGCGGGAAGATTCTTTTTAACTGCGGGTTTTGTGGTGAATTAACTTCTTTAATATAAAGCATGTGGTCAAACCTAAGACATATACACATCAACATAATTTGAACTTGAGTTTGCGTAGATAAATGAAGGTTTTTCAGGCAGAACGTTCTGTAGCATAGTATTAGCATTAGCGTAAAGCACACATGTTTGTGGTTGAATTATGATTCCTTGGAAAAGTGGAATGATGAGGCTGGAAATGACTCTGCAATAATTAATGGCCATTTCACCATGAAAAGTTCCTGTTTGCATAAACCTGCTCCCTATCTTCTGAAAGCAAAAGAGATGAATGATTGCTGTGAGCCACAATGGAAAGACAGTCTTCCAAATAATTAAAAGCCCATTGCAATCTTAAGCAGGAAGTGTCACTCATCAACTGCAAAGTATCAACCTAGTAATTAACATATATCTTCTGTCTGCACAGAACTTTAAAAGAGAACTCAGCACCTACTGGAGGGTCTTCTGTTGCTAGGATTTCACTTCGAGAAAGCTATTGAGCTATTTGTTTCCACCTTCCCTTATTTGTCTTTATTCACAACTGCGGTCCCTCTACTGCAGAAAGCAATATCGTCACACGCACATGCTTCCTCCTTGAATTAAATGCACTCCTCATCCTGTGAGGTCCAAAAATTGGAAAATGTTTTTGAGTCATACATCATTTGGGAACTGCACTCTCTTTTGATTATCGTAACCATATTCTCCCTGGCCTCTTAATTCCTCCCCCCGCCTGTAGTTTCTTAAGTGCTGTTGGAGCTACATTGGTATTTTGAATCCCTAACCCACATCCTCCACTACTAGGGAGGCATTTAAGATTCATCATGAGTCACAGGCCACCTAAAGATGTGTAATCACAAATTTACTTGCTGGGAGGGGATGGAAACAAAGAAGTTGCTTGTGCGAGTGAAAGGCACCTCCTCCGAGCGCAAGCCGGATGACTCCCTTTTCCATTTGCTCTTCCGCTTGTGATAAAAAGTATTTCTGGGGTTTCTGACCAGACAGCTAGGAACAGCAAAAGGTAAACTGCCTAAACCATTTTTTTCCCCCCAAGCTCCTGAATTTGGTAATTAAGTGAAATCTCTGAGGAACAAGAACAAGCAAAATGGTGTCATCCCATGCACGCTGGCTCCAGCTCTCCGAGTGAGCAACTACAACCCAAGCCAGTTCACTGAAGCAAACAAAACCACAGGGCAGCCCAACACAGTTACACATGAAGGCTTGCTGCAGGCAGAATGCTTCTTCCTTTGAAAACTCGCATCCTGTAGACCTCAAACCACAATGTGACACGAGCTGGCCTAAGAAAACAGTAAGAACCAGAGCTGTTGTGTTCTGTACACCCAGAGAACAAATCTCTTGGAGGATCAGAGATCCTTCAGAATTTTCCAAGAACATTTCTACTTTTAAGTGAAATATATTAACCTATTATCTCTAACCATGGTCCCAAAATTATCTGGGGCTGATGGATCACCTTGATCGCTTTCAAAAGAAACCAATGAGAGTTGCAAATGACATAGCAAGTTAAGTTTCAAATATTGTCCTTGACCATTTCTATCAGGCTGTCACATAACTCCTGTTAAAGTTTAAACAGCTATCTACATCCCAAGTCATGGGAATCCTGGCTCTCTATGCAGAAGTCGCCAGGACTTCCACCACCTATTTTAATGGGAACAGTGTCCCAGTTGTCCCAGTTTAAATCCTAGTTTTCACATCCAAATTATTATTTTGGGGCATCTTATTAAGCAATCAAAAGAGACTTTGGATATATTAGTGTTAACTGGAACATTTACATTTCAAGTTGGGTGCTTGATCCTTTCTCTGTGTGTGATTTTGCACAGGTAGGAGAAGCTGAAGATTTTTTTTCTTCCATATTGCTTCCACATCCATAAAGGAGAAATGTATTCCTTAGCCCTTCATATTTAATTAAGAATGTAATTTCTCTCTCTTTCCCATCAAAGAACAACCCCCACATCCCCCCCCCCCCCCCTTTTTTTTTTTTTTAAACTGGCCACAGCTTTGACTTATCACAGAAAAATGTGACTGGCAGGTATCAGGAATCACATGGCTGTCGGATCCAGAGGCTGTGTGGAGGGACTGCATAATCCACAGAATGAGGATGAACTCCAAGGTGTAAAAGTACTGAGTTAGATATCCACCCCTGTGGATATATACTTCTGTCTACTTATCAACCCCTCACATCCTTCTGAGACTTTGATAATCGGTACTTTCAGATTAATAAGTACCTATGAATTAACTAGAACACAGTTCTACAGCAGTTTGAGAAAATACAAACTTCTATCAACTGATTTAGGACAAAAATGTTTTTTGAAACAACTGATTTCCCCCAGGTCCCAATGACCTTTTCTTAATGTATGTTGCCAGATCCCTGATATGAGCTTCATTTGAACACCTCCTCAGCTGGGACTCATGTAATCCACCAGGGAGACTAGTAAAACAATGCTGTGACATGCATCTGCCTCTTGTTATTTATAAGCAGTTAATTTTTAATCATCTTTAAAAAAAGGCACTCCTAAAAAACCCCAGAGATGTAAATAACCTGTACACGTGCCTGGAAAATATCAAGAAAAAGAAAATGGTTTAATTTCATCAAAAACTATTTAGTCATTTCCTCAACTGAGTTTCTTTGATGAAGAATTGAACTATTCCTTAGACACCTTCCAGAAATAGTAAGATGGTACCCCTCCACAGTGACGCACTTGTGTGAGAATAAACTCCCTTGGTACATACACCTGTCACGGAAAATCCAATAAGGAGACAAAAGGATGAACCTTCTAAAATGCTTGTCCACTCCGAGATTAATGACTCAGTGTTATTGCCTGCAAGTGACAGAAAAGCTAGGAGAATTCAGACCTTGGGATCAATTTTTGCTGTTAGTAAAATCTGCAATTAAATAATTCATGTTTTCAGCTCAGTTTGAGCTCTGATTAATATTGAAGGGAATAGAATTTGGAGTCGACTTTCTTCCCACTCCTTCCCTCAGCTCTATTTGACAGTTCATTTTCTAGCGTGTCATGGGCTCTAGTTCCAATTTAGCCTGCCATCTAAACAAAACCTACTGTTTATAGCTCATTCCTCTGACTGCAGTCAGCAAAAAGGGATTTCAGTTTTCATTTTTCAATGAAAAGACAAAAATTCTTTATGCATGACCTGCAAAGAAGAAACAGTAATAAAAAAAATCAGCAACCAGACTGTGCTTTCTCAGAGCCAATGACTGAAATTATCTGAGGTCAGCTTGGTTTGGGTTTGCTTGTCTCAGGGAGAAGAAGGGGGTGCAAGGGCAGTAAGCAGGGAAAACTCAGAAGGAGCTCGACATCTCCTTCCTGTGCATCCCAGCCTTGATCATGAAAGACAGTCCATTCATTTAACAAAGGATCTATTGAATTTGTGTCACAGTGCCTACTAAATGCCTTAGAGCAGTAAGACTGATAGTTGCTGAAACCTTCATCCATTTTTCACCCTGGGGGAAGTGGGAATTTAGGGTTTTGTTATTGGGTGACAATAGCTGTAAAGATGAGACTCCTACAGAGAATAGCTCATGCCACAATTTAAGTTTGCAGATAAAAACTCTGTGTCAGCTTGTCCGCAGTTCATTTTGTGCTACTTATACACCAAGAGTTAGACTTAGGGTGGCTGGAGATGTGTACTGAAGAAGAGCACCCTGGACCATGGGAACGATGTATATACAGCAGCTGTGGAAAAGGATGGGAGGAGGATGGTTGTTCTCTAGCCACACTCATGTTTTCCAGGATTGCACCTATTGCAGTGGGCATATGCTACCAGCATGGGGAACAAGTGGAAAATGACTGCTCCAACAGGTAAACACCTTCAGTGACAGGGACAATAACCAAGCCCCAATCCAAACCCCATGGGAACAGCTCTGACAGTATCCTGATGTGAAGATCTGATTTCTATATTCCTGCCTGCGATTCTGATTACTTCATCACTGCAATATCTGCACTTGATACTCTTCTAACTCGGAAGGAAGAGGCTAACTCCCACTTCTGCTTTGAAACTCTTTTAAACTGAGATGAAGCAACCTGGCAGTTTGTTCCTGGTTGTCACGTCACTCTTGTAGGAAAAATCTTGCTTAAAAAAAAGACCTGTTTCTCACTGTTTCTCACTAACCCACTCTGACCCTTTGTGATAACGGGGGTCTTCATGGAGGACCTTTTTCCTACAGTCGCTGAAAGTTTCTATGCTGTCAGTTGCAGCAGTCCTGTCTATCAGAGCTGCCAAGGTAGTTCAGAAGCTCTCCAAGAGAGCTTGCCTCTTGCTCTCTGAGGTCTTTATATTATCAAGGTAAAAAATAAATCAACATTCATGCCCTGCCTCTACAATGCTGTTTGCTGACCGCCTGCAAATCGACGCGAGAGATTTATATATGTGATGGAAGAACAAAACGAGGGCATTAGGGACTCTCTTTCCTGCAACAGTACAGAGATCAGGACTCAACATCTGTGCCTGATCCATTTCTGTTCTCCAACCCTGCTCTGTTTCTGTCCATGAAGAACAAGTTAATGGTTGGATGTTCATCATCAGGCAAAGTCCTGGCTTCAGCCCAGGGCCAGGCTGGCTCACAGCGCTCTGAAATGCCTACAATCCTGCTGCTGTAACTAGATAAGCCTCCCAAGGTCTCCATGGGTGATAGTAAAATTAGGATTAAATGAGAAAATATATTACAAAGATGATAGCTGATCTGTGTAATAAGGATCCATCTGTCTCCAAGAGAGTACAATAAGCACTAATTATGTTGGGTTAAAATGGGTCTTTATGATTACATTTTATAGCAAAGTTAGAGGGCTTGATAGGACATCAAAGGGTAATTAAATCCACCTTCCTCTCTAGCTCCAAGTCATGTTCAAGCATACCTAGCCTCTTCATGGTAGCTATTTCTCTAACTTGTCCCTAAGAACTTTTTCAAATGATGGATGACTGTACAATTTCCTTAGGACAGGCACAGAATTGTTCCCTAAAGAACTGACCTTGAAACAATCATGAGAGAAGGTGGTCTTGAGGAGTCTCACAGTCCAGAACTGACTTTGCTGAAACTCTTTCCAAGATGCAAAGCCTCCTTTCTTTGTGATGAGTTACTGAGCTGCTCCACTAGCAAACACAGGGGAAGGAGAAACCCTCTCACTGCTCCACTGCACCTTATTATGTTGAGCCTTATGCACCTGACCTGTATTTTGATTGCAGAGCTGAGGACCATGGAGATATCAGAGGAATACACAAAATAATAGTAATAAAAAAACTCACTCTTCAGGATTCCCTATTTTTTTTTTCACTTAATGTTTTCATAAATGTAAAGTCTTTATACAGAATCTCATGATTAGTAAGAAGCAGAAGAGGAAGGAGAATCTGGACTCCACAACATATGTAATGGGACTAAAGCGTCATCTGGGTTGTAAAGGAAAATCTCAGACGCCACTTTCATTGATCATCTCTTAACATGCTTATGAGCCATGCCAACTCTTCAACACACAATTCAAATTTGATTCATGAATTTTTCCAAAACAAATTATTCTGTGGACCTTTCAAAGGCCACCTGGGCACCACAAAATGGGCTTTCAGAGGAATTAGCTTTACTGTAAAGCCCTGGGCAGCTGTTTGAGAATGGCTCTGTCACACCCATCCATGTCGTTTTACCAGAATTTATAGTGAGAACTGCATCAATGTGACCTGTTAGACTTGCATTAGGGAGTGAATTCAGATCAAATATTAAAGAGACATAACACAGGTCAGATAAAATTAAACCAGAAAATTCTAGAGTATGTGGCAAACAGGAGCTCTGATGCACTGGCAGATGTCCAGATCAAGAATGAAAACTGTTTGCCTCCAGGTTTGTCTAAAAATAAATGGAGTTGAACAAATATGATGCTGAAAATGTTAGAAGGTTTAACCTGTTGCAAGTCTAAATTAAATACTTAGATAATCTCTAGCACTTGCTTTATGAGCTGAAGCTGATAGCAATAAAATAAATCCTTGTTTACCATTCTGTGAATCATGTCCAAAGTCTTATTTGAACCATGCTACATTTGATCAAGTGTTTGCTGTTCCAATTTTGAGCGCTGATGTTAAATTAATGACTCATGTCGATACAACATCAACCTCTTGTAAGAGGAGTTGCTGTTTCCTGTTCTGGCTGGTTGACTTGTATACTCAATGATGTAAAATCACTCTTCTGAAAATCTCTCTGTATTGTGCCTTTCAGTAGCCTCCTTGGAAATAGAATGGAAGGGCCAGATCCCGTCCTATGGTCACATAGGCCAAAAGTGACAAGAAGGGGTCAACAAAGCTATCCTTTCGGAAGATTTATGATTCCCTCAGCAGAAGGTAGCATGACCTGCTGTAGACCCTGCTGTTCCAGCTCTACAGATACTCAGTCAGTCCCAGTAGCATCATGCTGTGGTTGGAAAAATTGAGGTCTTGGAGCTTCTTTGAGCTACTGTCAGCAGACCTGGGGCTGCTGTGAATAATTCCAAGAAAAAAAAAAAAAAAAGGATTCCTGGAGGTCCCTGACATTAGAAAGAATAAAACTAGCACTTAGTCCAGCTTGGCCCACCCAGTGGGAAGGGAGAAGTATTTCAATATGGAACATAAAAGCAGAAAGATGCAGGGACCTAAAGCATCAGACCACTTCCCGCTGGTGAATCTCCTTCAAGCCCAGTCCTTTGGCTCTGTTTTCTTTTGCAACTGAAATATTACAGGAATTCTTTCATTTAAAGCTGCTCATTTTCACTCCAGCCCAGATCCCACACTCAATGCATCATGTTTATTTGAGCCAAATGTGGAAATCATTCTGCACAACACTGCAAATAGCCTCAAGGTAGCACTGTGATAAGCCAGACCATCAGACAAAACAGAGACAAGCAATTAGGAAACACTGTCAATGCTGAAAGCAGCTTTCCATTTCTTTCATTTGTGGGTATGTGAATAAACGTATATATAGAATCATAGAACTAAAGAGTCAATCATTTAGGCTGGAAAAGACCTTTAAGCTCATCGAGTCCAACCGTAAACCTAACATTGCCAAATATGTATTCAAGAGACATAGGCAGCTACTTAAAAAGCTCTAGATCCCAGGTTCTCTGTGTTCACTTCATCTTTTTTTCTAAGCATAGCAGTTTTTCTTCAGAAATGTAGCTAAGAAAAATAATAATAAAAAATAAATAAAATGCTGTTCCACTTACGTTCCAGTCTATAGTAACAAAGAAAGGGTGACGTTTGATTTCTTCCACTCCGTCGAATCCAGCACCTGACAAGAGAATGAAAGAAACAAAATGAAGTCAAGCTTAGAAGAGTGCTGCATGGCATCTCTTCTCCAGCCTTCCTCCCCATCTCCTCTTTTCTTCTGACAAAGTTGGAGTCACCGTCTAAACTTTTCTTCTAGTCAAGCAACCCTGAAAAGCGCAACATCCACAACAGTATAAACTATCATAAATACAGACAAGGGCACTTATTAATGAAAATCTGATGGCTGAGGGTTTTTTACTTTTCTCTAGTTGAGGCTGATGCCAAGGCTGAATAGCTGCTCTCTTCAGGCTTCAGACAAGATGCGGGATTTCAGCTGCAGCAGAGCGCATGCACCAGGAGAGTCCCCGAGATGTCCTGATACACTGGCGAGGCCACCACTGCTCCTGCCTGCACTGACTTTCAAAAGGGAAAGCTGTGCTACAAATAAGCTCAGACTGTAAATACCAACAGGTTCCAAATGATTTGAGGTATGCCACAGTTTTAGGTTCCCCCTTTTCAAATATTGTCTTCAAATTTGTGTGGGTACCAAAATCATAACTCTCAGTGGTACGGTTCCTTCACTGTTAAATTTCTGTTACGCTACTATAGGAAATTCAGGGAAACTCTTCTGAGATCTGGCAATTAATCTAATTCCTTCATTACTTTTGCCTTATGTCTTCACTGAAGATTGTCTTTTTCATTCCTTAAATTCAATTTATTTGCTTCAATGCCATCACAAAAACCAACAGGTACTCAGTAATAATTAAACAACTGTTAGAGATGATTTAGCATGCCATTTTGGGGGTTGATTTGACTTTATTAATAGCACTTTTCATTTTACAGTAGGAGAAATAACATCTGGAAGCAAAGGCTTTGCATTGCAATTTTGGAATCTGTTCCGGAAAGGTATCCAGCACTTCTTTACAGGGATGCTGAGTGTCTTTGATTCCCAAAAGGACTTGCAAAAGGCACTCAGCACCTCAGGGGACTCAGCTGTTTATATGCAGCATTTGTGCTTTCTGGAGACCAATATTACCAGCAGCTTTAGAAAGGTCTTGTCAACCGAAGCTTTTGTAAAATGTGATGTCTGCTCTCCTTATGTACAAGACATTACTGATATTTGTCAAAATGCCCTGATCAGGAATGGCTTCCTACAGCCTACTTAACATTCACCGATGAATGGATACGAGAAGCAAACACTTTGTGAACACAACAGGCAGGACTGTCTGTCAGGCCTGCTGGATAATAACGCAAGAGGAATGTTCTCCTGATTACTTCTCCATCCTAGTAATCTTACAGTAGAGACAAACATAAGTGATGCACATGAGGATAAACAATCCTAGTGTGCTGCACAAAATGATGTGCTTAGAGGTGATCAACCCCCCCGAGGAGTGAGGTCTTTGGGTTGTGATGGACAGACAGTTCTAGGCAAACACAACGTGAAATCCAATCTTAGAAAAAGAAAAGAGGACAAAAGGGAGACCGTCATTACATTGTCACTGTATGCATCTGTCATACACCAACAACTTGAGTACGGAATGGAGTTGACACCCCCACTATAAAAGGGTGTACTTATTAAAGGTAGGAAAGAAGGGCAACAAGGTATGGAATGACTGAGTAGGCCAGGACTTTTCAACCTGGAAACAGATGACTGAAGGGGTTTACGATAGGCCATGAAGTGATGCTAACAGGAATCAGGTTCAGAACAACCTGGAGATGTTTCCTCAGGCAACAGATAATAGTGTGGTATGGAATTCCTTGTAAAAGATGATGTGGATGCAAAATATTTATATGGGCGTTCAGGGGGAGGCCAGATAAGTATGTTGAAATATTTTGAAGATGACTTCATCAACAAATGACACAAGGTTCAGGAAACCCCTTGCTTGACCTTAAAGCAGGTGTAGACTGGGAGAGAATTTGGGTGAAGTACCACATACGCTTACCCTATTCTTACTCTTCCCTAGGCAGTTGTTCATGGCCCACGTGCATTAAACAAGAAAATACTAAGACTTAGTAATAAGACCTGTTCCATGTCTTCCCTAGCATGTTTTTTCAAGGCACAGACTAAAATCTGCTCTAGATACCCTTGGCAGATTCATCCTGATGTTAGCAATTCCCACAGAAACATGAAACCAACACAGTTACTCCAAGGAGAATTATATTAAGCAACTCTTCAGAGAAGAAATATATATGAAAAATGTTTTGTGTTCAGTGACAGTGACTGGAAGCTTTGTAATGTGCAGTAGATGTTCTTGCTAATAAAGATGAAACCCAAGTGCCAAACTGATTTTGAAGGACTGGGAGAAATGCTACAGACACTGTAAATAAGCTACTGGGAGCAATGTATCAACAGTTACCCTCAGTCTAGGGAATGCTCCCAGTAGCTTACTTACAGTCCATTTTCTCTGCTCTGTCCCTTTTCTAGGCTTATGGATACATCACTGTGTGACGGGAACGAGTTGGGTGGCCCAAGGGTGCGTTCAGGGACAGCTCTGGGAGTCCCAAGGGGCAACCCCGACCCCACTGCAGAAGTCCATGGGAGAGGTCAGCACCGGTGCTTATGGTGGAGTCTCTCTGGATTTGCTCAGTATGTTTCAGCCATTCATCTGCCATCTGCAAATCTAAAGTGGCACTGGAAAGAGGTGTGCTTTCATGGAGAAAAGAGAAGCACTGGAGAGGTCATAAATGGAAAGTTCTGTCCCATCGGGATGGACATTTCTTGGCACAGAGATGTGTATTTAGCAAACTGCTGAAGTGCAGCACACGATGGCACATGGCATGACCACAAAACTTTCACCTTCCTCTAGGTTTCTAATTGTTTTTTTAAACTTCACTTTAACCTCAATTTAGTAATCAAAGCTATCTGCAAAGAATAATCAGCACAATCAAAACTACTGCAAATATTTCTATGTGCCATCCAGTCCCACAAGGGTCTAAGAAGATAAATAACACTTTCAGATCAAATTGCCAGCCTAAACACATTGCAGAGTGCAGGGATTTATAGAAAAGCAGCCTCATGTTAATAAGTGAGAACTTGATTATATAAGATTGTTTTATGCCTGTAATAAAAGTGTCTGAGAGCAGTAACAGTAGAATGTTTAATTTGTGATTGGTTTTGATTGTTGACTCATTAGGGACAATGTGAGCCTTGAAATAGATTAAGGGAAAAAATGGAGACCTATGAAATTTGAAAGTTGATTATTTGGATGTTCAAAATGAGCAGAAAGAGTTTCCAGATTTTTTAGTTTCAGATAATAAAATTTTAGTGTTTCCACAGCTTCAGAATCTTTCTAGTGGGCTAGATTTTTTGAAATGCATTCCTAAGGTTTACAAGAAAGATGTACATTCACTCTGACAAACATGAAACTTGTCATCTTATAAATTGAAAAACAAAGTTTTCTATGTGCCAAAGCAAAATGTGTCTTCTCTGAGAATACAGGATTAAGGAAATAGTAACTATTTCTTTGGCTTTTACTCTATCTACTGGCACATCTTTTTACTCTATACTTTCTTGGCCAAGCTTCTCAAATTATAAGGACTCTGGAACCTTTACACTTCTCAGCAGTGTAGGGCGTTCCTGAAATGCTCTTTACATGCACTTACCTACCTGAGTAGATCCAGGCCTTAGGGCAAGTAAGAATTAGTCCCCTGTCCAAGTTCCTGACAATATAATGAACTAACGCCTTCATCATCCCATTTCGTTTCCGAGATGCTGACTCCTTGTTTGCCTGGATATTCCAGTTAGTTTCTTTTACAAATTTAAATGATGCTTGTCCAGGATCTGAAATTTGTTGTACCTAACCAGGGCAATACTACCAAAGCAGTGCTATGCCGACCGTTTGTACAGCAGAGTGTATAGGCTCTCCATTGCCGAGATCAGCTGCTTCGGAGCCGACCCAGCTTCGACAGACCGACTGATCGCGAGGCACAGGGGGGTTTTTGGGGAGATTCTTTCACCAGGAAAACCCCGAGACAGTGGAATAACCTGACTCCTACCCCCAGCTCTCCTGTGAGAGGCTGACGTGGCATGGGAGCTGCCAGGGCAACTGAGGCCACCACCCCTCCCCCAGTCGAGAGGGGGCAGAGAGCTAGCGAGTCCACAGAGCAGGGGCACCACCTGTGGCTCATG
>NW_010103666.1:0-1287 GCF_000699245.1 Pterocles gutturalis | reverse complement strand
GGAGCCGCCAGTGTCACACGCTCAGTGAAAAACTGGGGCGTCCTGCGTGGGTGATAGCGGGCAGAACGACTCTTCTGGTTTGCTGATGCAGCGGTTCTTCTCCATAAATTTTTAAACTCCACCATTCTTCCTATTTAAGAGCATGGGTTTTGATTTTAAGATGGTTTTAAATGTTCAAGCACATCAGAAACTACCAGAAGAGCAAAGCCAGAAGGAATAAAAAGGGACTAAAAAGAAAAAATACTAACTTTTTGTACAGAGGAGAAACTTCTCGGAGAGGAAGAGTCCTTTTTCTGCCTTCCTTTTAGTAACTTGCCCGAGGATCCCAAACCTAATTCCAAGAGGCATTTTTCTTCCAATGAGCTGTGAATCTCGAGTGACAATGTCAGTCTTCCTACAGGAAAAAATTACTGGGTCAGTTACAGGGTCTGAAGGTTCTTTTTCTTCCTTCCCCCCCCCCCCCCCCCGCCCTTTTGTAACTTTTGGTGGTATTCTTCTGCGAGCGCCTTAGTAGTGAACAAAATGTAGATAGGATTATTTGTAAATAGTAAAAGGGATTATGTTGCAAATCCATGGAACTGGATTTGAAACAGGGTGGCTTGTAGTTTTGTATTAGGACAATGTATCGAAAACGTGTTTCAAGAAAATGGTGTGAGTTGTGTGGGAAGCGAGATTTGAGCAGTGAGGGCGCGGGGCACCAGTCCGCCCTTCTCAACGCGGTTTCTGCCGGAACACGAAATGCTCTCCTACGCCTCCGATTCCAATCGGATCCTGGTCATGGGTTATCCTGACAGCACTGGGAGTGACGGGAATTTTCAAAGCTTTTCTTTTTAAGACCACGGTGATTGCATTTGTGTCCAAGTTTGGGTTTTTTTTTTCCCCCTGTCAGGCCTCGCACAAAGGAGGTCCCGGCTCTTCTGCTGTCCTCTCACCTGAAGTTATCACCTGAAACTGGAAACGGTGGGACCTAGTTAGGAAGCAATCCTTTGTGTGGCTCTCTCGGGGGTGTTGCTCCTACCCTTAGAGGAGAATTCGCATTTTAAAGGCAGGTGAATTGTGTTCCTTTGCATACGAAAGAGGCAAATTTCTGTTAGTGTTTCCCATAATGGAGGGAGCTGCTTCTCTCCCGTTAAAAACAATAGCCTCGAAAATAAACTGAGATCAGATCGGTGTGCTTTGGAGGCGGCTCTTTGAGAGCTTGCGAGGTCGACATCGAGAGATATTTAATTCTTAAACGAATTAAACTCTGGAGGGGGACGAGGAAGGCGGGGGGGGGGAGGGGAAGAT
>NW_010103665.1:0-27609 GCF_000699245.1 Pterocles gutturalis | reverse complement strand
ACAGAACCGTTAATCATAACCCTTTGGCTTGCATGTTGGGCTTGCATGTTTTATTGACAATTATTATTATAATTTAAAAGCCAAACAAATTGCTCATAGCTTGAGTCACCTTATGGGTGTACTAGATTTCAACATATGCATCTGGTTTCAACTTACGTTCTTGCATTGGATTGGAGTTGCATACACTGTATAACTAACATTTTCTTCAGTAAACTATATATTTTGAACTATGTCCTATTCTTCGTGTGCCTTTTAAAGAAATTTGAAAATTATTTCAAGACTTGTCATTACTAAGACCTATATATGTCATGAGGTAGTTCTATCTTTTGAAAGACAACTTTATAGATAACAGCATATGATTCAACATTCTATTGTATCATTATATACAATGACAATATTTGTATATATTTTTTGTGTCAGTTATAATGCCAGAAACATGCCAATTGCATTTCTCTTCCTTGCAAAAAATGTAATGATGTGCTGGAAAAAAAAATGAAATATCACAACTAATGACCAAATCTATTCTAACCAAGTTAAGAGCTGTTTATAATAGACAATAACGACAGATTCATGTACTAGAAGAACCTTAAATTGCCAGTGCAGCTGTGTAAATCTCCTTAAAAGGTTACCTTACAGATGGAAATGTTCATCTCTCACAAGAAGGAAGGAGATGAAAAAATATCATTCATAAGAGATGTTCTTTTAGGAGACAAGGACCAGACTTCAGTAAGTCTTGGAGACTTACAATGATTCAAAAATCTGAGAAAGACATTTTTCAGATTTGCCCGTATATACCAAAATGAGTTGTGTGCAAACTTTCATCCAAATACTTTCAAGTTTTGTGGATGGAAATAAATATTTGTAATTAAAACTCCAACTTTCTTTTTCTTACATGCTAATTGAAGTATGAATGTACAAAATCAACCACTACAAATTATTCAGCAATTCCTCAAATTCACACAAGGATTTCATGAAACGTTAGACTGCATATGTCCATTAATTTCCTTTCCATTACTAATACAATGACAATATAGCTTGTAAGAGAAGAAGGAAACTTAATGCAACAAATGGATTACTTCCTGAATCTTAGTATGCTTAGTGACATTACATGTCATTGTATTCTTACTTCTAACCACATTTCAACAAAGCAGTGACTTCTGACTTCTCTTCTGTGATTACTCTGCTTCCTTATCATTGTGGTTTGAAACTCCCCACCGAAGCGAATGTTGGAAATGTTGAATTTATATTCAACATTTTACAGCCAATATTGAACTGTCCAGGACTTTCACACAGTAACAATAATTCATCTTAAATCTTGTCCAGCTGACAAATATATATGAGTAAATCTTTAGTGACTGGAATACAAATAGCATTTGGCTGTACATTTAGTATGTATTAATTAGACATATCTGTGTTTTTCGTGTTTTACCTTTCTTTATGAAGAAAAACTGTCTGCTCTCTGGTCATGGTTTTAGGAGTTTGGTAGTAAGACTATATGTGGTTTATACCTATTTGGATACAGTCAAGGTTAAGCTGCTGAATGTTTTAATGACCTCTATCCAGGCAGGACCATTTCACTTACTTATTTAAGTCATCTGGTTTGGGACAATTTTGTTGAAGAGAATAAAATTGAATGCTCAAAAGGTAGTTTCTCCTTTGTTGCTACTATGTCCATGAAATGCTCATAATTTATTCACAAAAACATTTATATCTAATTCAACAAATATGAAAGCTGAACTTATTGTTTTATTTGTTTATGTTCTGGGCCAAAGGGCTCACCATTACATTATAAGATTTTGTTATGATTATTACTCTGCCCTAACAAATCCCACATCTGTGATGTTCATTTAATTATCTGGGTGTACAAACATTGTCCTATAACAAAAGGACAAGCATTTCTTGCTGTATATTATTGTTCATTTCCACCTATGAATATTTTAAATAGTAATGATTTGAATAGCAGTATAGAAATCCATTCAAGCCTTGTCAAAGGGTGCTTTAGCTTTCCTCCATTCTCTACTTTCTATTAGGTGTATGTGAGCAGAATATTATAACCACAGGATGATTTATGCTGCAAACAGCAACTGTGATTTAGGAATGAAAACCCCATTATTACATTATCAGTAATTGCAGTAATATAAATTTTATCACAAGAGCAACAAAAGACATAATGAGAATATGGCTGTCCTAGCTATTATGCCATTAAATGCAAGAGAGGAGGATGGCTTGCGAAGAGGTATTTTTTTTCAGAGAGCTATCATCAATAAAACACATCCTTTACAACTAATGGAATAAAACATAATCAATATCAGCCAAATGATTTTTTTCTAACTAAATATGACTAATATTTCTAATAATCAAATTATCTTAGAGCTCTGTCCTGGCAGTTGTACCATGGAAATAAGTTACGTAGATTTTCATAAAATCTACTTGAGCACCTAAGATGGGAATTGGACTTTTGGTGAGAAAGTCCAAGACATCTGAGACTATCGGGGCAGTGTTGCTCAGGGCTTGCAGCTGCTGAACTAGCTGGCATCTTCACTGCAGCCCAGACATCTTAAACTTATGCATCCTGGACTTCGATCTAGGCAGCTAGTAGGGCAACATATCTCCTGTACCGAAGGAGTGGCCACAGAAGTGGCAGACGACTTCCATAACCTACTCAGTCTAATGAAACTCAAGCTTACCACCTCTTCACTGTATCCCTAGTCATTCAACCATCTCTGCCCTCTCATCTGTTGGAGCAAAGCCAGCTTGAGGCCAAAAACCGAAGAGGGGATAAAATAAAAGCAAACTGTACTGCAGCCCTGTCACTCAGATGAAAAGTTGAGTTTTTGTCCTGACCCTTGCCCTCATTTATAAAACCTCCTTAAATGATTGCAACCCACCTCAACCTTGAAATGCCTCTGTGGCCTCGGTGGGAACAACTGCCTTAGTACAAGCAGCAATACTGCCATGTAAGACCAAGGTATAAATATGCACAAGTGTTCACAGCACACACATATGCAAGGGTTAAAGATGACTGCTGGACATTAGGAGCATTATTGCTATTTCAGTGCCAGCAACTAAAGAGTGCAATGACCTTGGACAAACAACTTTATTATTTAGCACAAAAATTAACCGAAAAGGTCTGTGACATGTCTTTCACGTATCAACAGCTGCAGTAGTGACTTTTCTTTGTCAGAAAGTAAAAATTGCTTACTAGCATGTGCCTGAAAATTTCCTCAAAGATCACCATGCCACTTATTCTGTCATAAGAGGAAAATTGTGTAGGTCTCATTTTGTTCTTTTTCCCTTTTGTCTTCACTTTACAGTAGAAAAAAAATAATTATGTAACAGATTTTGCCTCTCTCTCGTTTCAGTGTTTCATGATATCCACAGCAGAGATTTTGCATACACAGCTGCGTAATTTTCAGATTTTGGGAGTATGAAAATAGGACAGCTCCATACCCTGTTGCTGATTTATACAGGCAAACACAATACATTCCCTCAAAACACGTTAAAGGGTGTGCAAGCCTCTTTGATGGGCAAGTTCAAAAGAAAAATAAGCTTAATACGTCTTCTTTACCTGATAGACACTTACTCATGCTAAATGGTTTAAATATGCTGATTTGGGAGAAGCTTTGAATTGGAAAGGAAGCTATGTTCAGCCATATTATGAGAATATAACCAGGTTATACACGTTTTATTTTCCAAAATGTTAGGCAGTTGTGGACTAATTAGGAAGGAAGGGTTTGCACATCAAATGGTCATCTTTCTGTCATTTCTCAAACAAGTATGCAAGTAAAACTTAAAAATCTTTTAGATCTATTTAGATAAAACTGATGTGTGCATGAAGATTACTGGGGGTTTGCCTATCTCTTAAGCTGTTTCTGCTTTCAGCAGTCCTTGAGGTACATGCCCTAAACAAATGCTTTAAAAGCTCATTTTCTTTATTTTGTTGTTATGACACATAATGACACAACTCATCTAAGCAGCAATGAAATGAGTGTGTATTATGTCTGCAGGTTTTCACAAGACATTTAAGTTCTTTCACCACCTTTACTAGCTTATCAATGAACAGGATTTTCAGTATTCCCAGGTTATGGTCATTTTGATGTTTCTTTATACAGTTAATCACAAATCCTATCTCTAAAATGCAGTCCTTATGATTACATTTCATTGCAGAGATTCTTCTCAGAGAATGAAGTAACACTTTGGGACAGATGCATAATTTCTTTACCATGGTCATTACATCACAGTCCAGTAACTTCTATATGCTACAGTAGCAGAGCACCATGTGAATGGTCCTTGAACCATCCTTGAACAGAACCATCAACCAACTTTCCCCGTGTCACAGGTGTCCCTGACTACGGTCCTGTCTCTCACCCTACCTCCCGGGTGGACTTTGTGCCCATGCTGTAACCATGTCTCCAGTTCTTTTTCTGCTTCTGTCTCCTTTTGTTCCTGACCACACTGCCTGCATGGATCCTGGACCTGGTCTGCCACCTTTCCTCATCTGGGACTGTTGGTGTTAATGAAGTTCACAACATGGCTATGAGTATTTCATCTTCCCCAGGTGGATAGACCAGCAGCAATAAAAGAGGAGGCCATACATTCTACTTTGAATATTTGAATCAATTTTGTGCCACTGTTCTGATTTATTTTTAAAAAAACATAAAAGAAGTAATAATGAGACAGGTAAGATCAAAAAGAAACAACTGACATTTTAGAAGTCCGTTATCTGGTATGCATACGAAATAATTTTCAGCTGCACACTTTAAAAATATTGCTCTTTCATGCCTTCCTATTTGTAATTTTAAACTATTGTGAAAACGGTAGTCAGACATATAATTCTGTAAGAATTTGTAGATCAAATAGCATAGAACTGGTCAGATCTTGACATTTCAGTGTATTTTATTGAAATCCAAAACTCTTTAGTACTTTTTATAAATGACTGAGATACTTCTCTGTTGTCTCTATTAATATATTTGTCAAGTGATGGCCAGAGAGGAGAATGAGTTGAACTTTTCAATGGAATGTCCCTTCTGGTGATTGCAGTCACCAAATGAAATTTAGAGAAAGCTTTAGTTTGCTGCAAGTTAGCTCTAGGAATATGGACCCTGTAACTAGTGCTGTGTGCAGGGGGACTCCACCTACTGTCAGCCACAGCTCCTTCATCCCATCTAAATTCTGACTGAAACCAACACCTGAGAGACATAAAAATGGGCTTCTCCAGTCAACATGATGGTTTAGGAACACCTAAGTTCTTCAGGTTCTTCACCATCCTGTAGCTTTCTCTTAAAAAATTCTACTCCTGGGTCATTCCCTGGATGAATGAGTGACAGTAATTAATATTCATGCTTAGAAACATACAACCTGACAACTATTTAGATCACCATTTTATACCCTGTAAGAGCAAAGTGACCTAAATGCAATAGATTTATCCAGCAATTCAGAAAACAGTTTCTGGAAGTCACACTGTAAATATTCACTGTAAGACTGTTTTATTAGTGGGGTTGGGTTTTTTTTCAGAAATAAATTGTTGAAAAAAATAATTGGTATATGAATTTGTGTAAGAGATGGTTCTAATTAATGAAGACTTTGCTGTGGAACATCATCCCAGCTGGAATCAGATTTTTTTAATGGAAATTCAATGCAAGTATAATGATTCAACTCTGAAAAATAAAGTGTGAGTTTCACCAGCAAGACATTCAGATATATAATGCAAGAGTGTTCTGAAAAATTACTTACTGTAACCTTGTTCTCAATAAGAATCAATAACTTCATATTTGCTTTATATATGCTGTAGAACTCCTTCATGCACAAAACACAAGACCTCTGGAGTCCAGTCTATTATTAGGCACTTATCCACTATCAGGTAATATGGAGCTAAATCATCTAATACCTTTATGCAAAAGCCTAAGCACAGAAATTAAGTTTTTTAATTTTTTTTTTTTTACATGGCTTTCCAAAGGGAAGATTTTGCACCTGTCCTACATTTGATATTGCTTGCATGTTACTTCTGCACACAGAGCCTGCAGATAAATCTCAATATTCAGTAAAATCTGAGAAGAAACGTGTGGTAGAATAAAATAATTTTTAAAAGCCCTTATAAAAATACCGGTCTCATTAGGGAGAAAGAAAAAAAAACAAACGTGTATGTTAGAGAAAGCAAATTCTCAGGATATGATACTCTGTTACAAACTCTCTAGGTATCTCTAAGCATTTTGAGACTCAACAGCTGCAAGACGCAAGATGTAAATCCATATAATCCACAAATCAGCACATAACAGCAACATTACTGTAAAAAGGGAATAAACAAGACTCGGGAGCCTTTTTAAAATTACAAGGCAGCAACTTGAACATAAGGATGGTCTAAATAGTGCTTTTCTCTCCTCTACACACAGCAGAGAAAGTGAAATAGTGAAATAAGATGTACGGAACTGAATGTAAAAACTGAGACATGACTTAGTTGAGAAAGTAATTTATAATACAATTACATTAAGCACAACTCTATGTATCATGAAAGATAAATAGAAGAACAGCAACATTAAGATGAGTCTTAGATCTCAATGTATTTTTGGTGTGTAGTTAAAGTTTATGAAGTAGACTTTCAGGCTTTCTTGGGTAAATTACAGAGAAATGTTATTAAGCCATTGAAAGTGTTTAAGGGTAGGTGAATAGACTGAAATTCACAGATGAGATCACATTTACAAAGTTTTAACCTTCAGGCAGCCAACCTCATCTTCCCACACTGAAATATTACTCTATTTTCCTGCTTTGATTTGGCCTCAAAAGTATTGGTTACAACTAGTGCTGCTTCCAAACATATTTGATGATTTACGTGGTCCTACACAACTGACGTGATGGAAGGTGAGGACATGAAGACTTTTGCTAAGTGAAAGTTTTCCAAGAGATTTAGTTGTACAGCAGAAAAGGTGAAAGAGGCATTTCACTTAAGAGGATGCAATGAATATTCGGATACAAAAAATCCCATTTACTTGGAAAAAAAGCCTGGCTTTCAAAAGTATTAACGGATTCTAGGTGAAGGTCTAAATCTGCTCCTATTCAGATTAAACTTAGGTAGGAAAATTTTTGCAGAAGGAGATACTGGAAACATCTAGCTTTAACCTGAAGTGGCATTTGCTAAAATAAACTAAGCTGTAAGGCTTAAATTGCGGAGAGAACATCCCTGGTGAATGTTCAGTAAAAGTGTAAGGGATCTCTCTTTGGTCACCCAAGACAGGAGGTCCTCAGCTGAGGACACTTGCTAGCTATGAAGTTGTCATCTAAGGATTTCCAAACCAACTCATGCATTGGGAGAAGGACAGAGAAGGTGTACATTGCTTGCCCAACCAGAGATGGAAGAGCCATATGTTCTGAAGCGTAGAAGGCTACTGTGCTACAGGAACTCTAGGTAGCACGGCACATCCTGCTGGAGTGCTCATGGCTGTGAAAGCTACCCCAGGATCATTGCCATCTTCCTACACTGATCCTCCTTCCAGTGCCATTCACTGATGCCAATGAAAAGGGCAGCTGCATTAGCAGTATCCCTCAGGACAACCAGGAAAAATTCAAAGCTGGAGATTAATTTATCTTGGTATTCTTTTGTTTTTTCCTTCTTGCTTTTCTTTTCCTATCTGTTTTTGCCACTCCTGTATTATCGAATTATTTTCAGCACATCATTTTCATGTCCAAATCATGAACAAATGTGCATGAAGCTACACTTTAACTTGGACATCCAACCTGAAATATTAAGATTTTTGTTGGTAATACAACATCATGGAAATCTTACAGGAAATCTATTTGTTCTAGTGAGTCTCAGACCAGTGTAATTTTGCTACATTAAAATAAACATCTATCTAAATGTAATCTATGATTGGTTTGAAATTATTGTCATCCATCATTTTTTGCACACTTACAGCATTTTCAAGTAAGCATTTTCACAACAAACAATTTCTTGTATCATTTAAAAAAACCCCACTTCTATGTATTATATTGTATTTTAAAATAAAACTTACTGCTATATTTTGGAATACTTTAAAAAATTGTTTTTCTTGTCATCTTCAATAAAATTGTTGAACAATTTTTTGTAAACTGTATCTCTTTACATTTTAATTCTTCCACTGATTGTTACCAGGTCATGAATTTAAATTATAACAGACAGACAACAGTGAATTCACTGATTCATATGCTCTGTGCTTATTTTCATACAACAGACAATCATAAGGTCAAATTTGATTGTTAAACAATAACATTATTTTTTATTGTGCTCAAAGGACAAGGGAAGAGAGAGATCACAGGGCCATCTAAGAATAGTATTTTTGCCCCCTGCCTCATGCACAGCTTTAGCTGTGATTGTTCAAAGACTGAATGTGAAGAGTTTTTTCTTTCTCTAGCAAAAGAATTCTTAATTCTTTAATCATGCATTTGTTCATCAGTCATAACCCACTCTTATCTTTATCATACACAGGTGTCTCAAGCCCTAAACAGCAGTGATATTATGTAAGTAAAGATGCCCTTGTGTGTTGTGCAATTCATTGCAGAATACATGTATATTATAGAACATATAGAAAATCATGAAAGAGTCAAGGGAGAGAGTCAAGAAAGAAACCAGGAGATCTACATTTGTGTATAGTTACTAGTGTGATGGATGCTGTCAGCAAATAAACAGGAAGAAAAGCATTAACTGTGGGTGCTCATCAGTACTACAGTCAAAGTGCAACTCAATTTCAACCTATTGGCACAAAGCCTTTTTAGTTCATAAGGCAATTTGGTTGGCAGAACATATTTATTTCACAAAATATAAGTTAGCAGAGTGGAGTTTATCACCCATGCGAGTGTGTGTGTGCATGCATAGCTATAGTTTCTGGAAAACTTGTTTCAGAAAAATGCCCTTTGAAAAGAATGTATCTGTAGGTTCTAAGAAAACAAACCTATCATTTTATAGCACAGGTTAATCCAAAATAGCATATTTATTTTGATTTTTTATTATATTTTTCCCTAAGACAATAAATACTCCTTCTTCATTAACTACATCACAAAAAATATAAACCCCTCAGCTACCACCCAGCTTAGCTTTCTATGCACACTTAACTGTTCACTTAGGTGCTTAGACGCAATCTTAGGAACCAAGTATTGGAAGTTCATTTTGAAGAATCTTAAATTGTTGTTTTAGTGAAATGTTTTAAATTCTCTTTTAATAATATTTAATTATCTGTATATATTTAACAACAGATTCCTCCCACCTAAGTCTAGACATCTTGGTGATGGTACTTCTGTTGAACTGTAGCTGCTTCCTCTAGAGCCAACAGGAAACAACAGCTTTACTCACTTGAGGTCTGAATTGGAATATATTTACATGTACTGCCTGAACACAACAGATATGAACATAACTATATAGTTAACTATACAGGTAAAGCTAGAGTAAGGAATAAGAGGATTGCAACAATGATAGATTGTACCACTTAGTTCTCTAACGACTCTTCAATAAAAACAAAATTTACTTTTCTGTTAAAGACCATCCATGTTATATATTCTGAAAAATAAATTAGGAGACAAAGTTTAAGATTTTCTCAGAAAATTCTGCTCTGAAAATACAGTTGCGTTGCATGAAACAATTTATTACTATTTCAATGACAAAATAATATAGTATTCTTAAAAACAGAAGAAGTAAAAGAGTCTTTTCCATGACAGGAGACCACAAGAAAATGTGCTCAGAAATATTGAGAAATCCTTAGAACTTTCTCTTTCCTACTTTCTGAAACAGCAAAAATGGGCAAGCTAATCACTGACGCACATTTCTTCAAGTTTTTTCCCCTCTGTTGGCAAAACTTCAAATTTTTTATGTGCAAAATATTAGAAGACCTGCCCCAATTCACAGCACACAAATGCAACACGTGCATTAACATTAATGGGATCTTGATATATTGTAATTAGTGATGCTTGAAGACGACACGCCCTTTAGAGCTGCACTGCCATGAAGTCAGAAGACTCTACCTCTGTCCTACCAATGGGCTTTGACTGCAGAATGGACTTCTGTGTCATCGTCTGATTAACTGTAGAATTTTGATGGAAAGGTCTGTCAAACAGACAAACTTGAACAGATTTTTTTTTCAGACATGATATTCATCCAAATCTAGTAGTACAAGGTAGGTTTTCTACTATCCTTGCATGCTGCTACCAGTAAAGCAGCACAGAATATTTACTGGATGAGTCCAAAATACTGTTGTCGTGGTTTTAAACTCAGGTAGTGGCAAACAACACAGCCACTCGTTCACTCTCTCCCTTCCTAGGAACGGGTGAGAGAATTAAAGGGGTAAAGGCAAAAAGATGCTCATGGCTAAAGAACAATTTAACAACTAAAATACAACAAAACTGAATAATGATAACAGTAATATATACAAATATACAAATGAGTGATACAAAGTGCAACTGCTCATCACCCCATGACTGAGGCTCAGCCTGTCCCCAGCTAATGATCCAAGAGCAGGGAGAGTACTGAAACTGCAATCCCAGAAAAAGAGATGAGAGACCAAGTGTTAAAGAGACAAAGAATGACTGAGAGAGAGAGATGACCTTGAGAGAGAGAGAGAACTTCTGGAGAGAACCTCATTTCTATACTGGGCATGACATGCATGGTATAGAATACACCATTGGCCAATTTAGGTCTCAATCCTAAACCTAAGGTGGACTCTTAGGCTAGTAACTGGGGCTGTGCTCCCTCCCAGCTTCTCCTGCCCCTGCAGACGCTGGCACAGCAGAGAAGCTGGAAAGTCCTTGACTGTCCTGGCAGCAACTGTAAACATCAATATGTGATCAGCCTTCTCCTCAGCACAAATCCAAAACATAGCTTCACACTGGCTGCTGTAAGGAAAGTTAACTCTGACCCAGCAAAACCAGGACAATTACAATGGTGATACTTTTAACTAACATATACATTCTGTTACTTCAGTGGATTTTCTACACTGGTAATCTGTAAGCAATCTATAACAGTACATGCTAATTTACATTAATTTATGTCCATACGTCATGTATCCATTAAGATTTATTTTGAAAATGAAGACTAACATATATATTATTTGTTATTACCACATTAATTGGAAAAGGAAAAATTTGAGAAAAACAAATTATTTTAAATAGGAGCTTTGCAAAGATTTTCAAATACATATATAGGAATGTAACAATTGTGAGTAGAATAATATACTCTTTAAAAATATGGACCTTCTAGTTTGTAAATTAAGCATTACAACTGTAGGAACATTCCTCCTCTTCTTCTTACATGTACTGAAACAAATAATCCCAACCTTCTTTAATCTGATATTTAGTATCTTTGTATTATGAAGATTTAAAGGTTTCATTTTTATTAAATCCTCATTGCTTATCTTCTGTATAATTATTTTGTTTCCCAGAACTGCTTTTCACCAGAGGTTATTATCTGTATGGTTTTCATAGTATATTAAGAATTACCACTAGTTTGCAATTAACTCTTTCCTTCATATATTATCTCTAGTAAATATAGGGTTTTTTTAGTTTTGTAGAGATTTCATAAGAATGTCATATTTTATTGAAAATGTCTACGAACTTCATATATATATTTTTTTTAATTCTAAGTATTAGATATTTAAAGTATGTCAACCATCACCTGTTTTAAGTTGAGGAACTGTGAACCATTGATTTATGTTTTCTTCTGTTTAAATCTGTCAACTTTTATTTCAAGGGCATTAAACTGTTGTTAGTTCTAGCAAAACAATCTGTTTGACAGGAATACTTAAATGTGTGTTGCTGCTTGAATATATTTACAGAATATTTTCAATATATTTATTACGGAGAAAACTGTTTTTCATTTTTTCCTTATCTATCCATTGTATCCCTTTCTTAATGCCCGTGAACTTTTGCCCTGCACTTTTACAGAAGTTTTGGGCTCAAAAGAAAGAAATTAAAATAGTATTACCTTTTTGCTGAAGGTTACATCCCAGACTATAAGTGAAATTTTTAGGAACCATAAGACCAGTAGCAAAATAAAAATACAAAGTTTAAAAGAACTTGGAGGTTATTAAAGGCACAGCAACTGAACAGGCATCCTACTCAGCAATGAAAAAAAACCCCTTTTTAAAAAATCTTATTAACTTTTGCTTCTTTGTTCTGTAAAAAGTTTGTGACTCAATTGCAACTTCTTAACTGACATGGCTTTCAAGCCACTCTGTTTTAATGAGTAAAATAATCTTTTCTCACAGGGGAGAATTAAGAAATATTTCAAATTTGCCTTTTTTTTTTTTTTTTTGAAAACTTTTCTAGTCATCACTGCAAACACGGGAAAGGGAACTTGAAATTCTCTCTCACTGACACAGCTTCATTATTGCATGGTGCAGAACAGTAGTAGCTACCTCAAATAAGCAAGCAAGCACTTAGTAAGTACATAATAGATAAGAAGGCACTGAAAGCAGTTTTTCTGTTTCTCAAGGGTACGTCTAGTTCAATGTTTCAAAAATTTCTCCACATAAAGAAAAACAAAGCTTGTATTGATTCAGTATGCTCAAAGCTGGGGTTTAAAGTAAGCTAACAGCAAAGTTTGGATCTGAGAGCCTCAACAGCCTCTATTCAAAAGAATAATGTCCTCAGTGCTAGAAAATAACAATATTTTAACTAGAAAGCTGCTGTATTTGACACTGCCTATCTACACAGACACATTCTTCTGAAATAATTCTGCAGGCAATCTGGGAAATGCCACCACACTAAAGGTTAATTAAGCAGTAAGACGTGACAAATCATGCCGTAGTGCAAATTTGAACATACCTCAAGAAGACAACGAGGCAGGAGGTAAAGCAAAATGCCTCTGGTGCACTAGGGCTATCTGTTTATTAGAACAAATGCACACTGAATACAAAAAAGACTCTCAAGCATCCATTTTCAGTTTTTAAATGCACAGGTAAAAGGCTGGAGGAAAATTTGACCAAACATATCAAAAGAGTTAGAGTACAATTCTGACCCAGCACACCAAGGGCTATACAAACAACAGGACCTTAGGCAAAAGGATGATATATCACAGTGCAGAAATGCTTCAGCTGGTGGACAATGTACTTCAAATCAATGACAAGTTTCAGTTGTGTTACTTTAAGCACAGAAAGTTGTCTTGTGCCCTTATAGCAAGAATTAACGTTAGAAATATTACTGCAGTAGCATTCTTTCAAGTCCTGAGAGGAGTTGAGATGACACAGACATGTTGTTAGACCTAACTACAGGAAAAAAAAATCAGTCTGTTTCTTTGTTTCAGATTTTAAGTTCTGCCTACATAACATGGAAATACTTCCAGCAAATGAAGTTTTCTGACACTTAAGTACTTGTGACACAGAGATTTGATCCTTTTCTTAATACAGATTTTGGTTGCACTACTAGGTATAATATGCATCATACCTTTCTCCACTCTAAACAACCTCATGTGATATTTTAATTTTGTATTTAATTACAGTCAATTACAGTAGTCCAATACCTGAGGCTTTATGCCAAAGAAAAAATGAGAATATCTCAGTTAGAAAGAGCAGGCTTCATCAGAAATCTTGGGGTGAAGCTGCTAGACTAAAACTTTGCCAGATGCAGTTATTCTTAATGACTTGAAATTATTTCAATTTGTTTATAACTAATTTAAAACTCATTCTCTGTGGTAAGTATATTTTGTATTATTATTCTACAGCAAATTTGTATCCATTAAATCTGTCTCAATTCCAAAACAGCTGAGCTGTTTGCTCACTGGTGTATGAATGTGCAGAAAGGATTTTACCATTATTATTATGAACAATTGGGAAAAAAGAGGGAAACAAATTCTCTCTGGAAAGATGCACAAATGCTGAAGACACCAGGCGGGAGCAAACAGTTCCTCTGCTTACAGCTTTTTTTTTTTTTTTTGACCCTGGCCAAATCATATAAATGCTTATTTCACACCTGTGCACCATGGGTATAAATACTTCTTTTTCACAGCCCTTTATTATCTACATGTTTTGAAACTACTCAGTGAAGGAAATGGATAGCATTCTTAACAGACATGTGGATGTGTTCTGGTATCGAAAGGATCTCCATTAATATTATCATGGTAGAAACGATGATCTGCCTTCTGACATTCCACAGCAGCTCTCTCTGAACATCTCCTTCCTTAACTTTTTGACCTCTCAAGACATTCCAGTTTCTGTGGATCTCCTTTGGGCTGCTCAATCTTCCCTACATGTTGCATGGGAATCCCGACTGTCTAGATTACACATTCCGGATGTCATGTTGACCAAAATTAGATCCCACAGAGTTCTTTTGCACTGAGGCTCAAGTATCTCATTTCTACCAAAATCAAGAAGAAATGGGTGAAATTCTTATGAACGTTTGTAAGTCTGGTCAATGCAGAAGGTCATACCCACAGCCCCCTGCCAGAGGGTACTGTCCTCAGAGCAAAGACAGCAGCATGGGCACCATAGATGTGCCGCAGCTCAGGTCAGGATGATGTTGCAAAACAGATATTTTCATAGTGAATTATGGATTTTTTTTATATAGTTGTGCCACACAGAGATTTCTATTAGCTTTTTTCTGAAAGTCTGCCTTAAACTTCTGTTTCCTTAGACATTCATCTGCCATTTTCACAGACTTTACAATGTTCTGCAATAGCTGGCATGAGCTTCTTAAAGGTATGAATTGCCAAAGGCTTCATCTTCTTTAAACAAATACTTGCTTGTTGGATTGTTTCTTTGTACCTTTTACTAGTTCTTCCCACATAGTTAGGTATGAGATAAAAATAATTACTTGTTATTAACTTTTTTGCAGGTATTATCAGTTAAGAAATTCTCATGAGTCACCTTGCCCTTTGCCAGCAAGGAGACTACTTCTGTTGATTTCAGCATAATTTAAGTAGTTGCTGAAGACAGAGTCACAGATACATAGACTATTCCACCATCTGTCATTTATAGTTTCCAGGTTTTAGTGTTTCCCTGAAGAAAGCTGTGTTCTACCTACCCCCGGACTTTGAAACAATTTTTGGTAATGCAGATCATCCTTGTTTTCCTCTAAGATTTCACTAAATCTGTGTCCATTCCCACAAATAACTGCACTTTTCAACCATCACTGTCATGTCTTCTTAGTAAAGACCTTGGAGCATTTTGTGAAGCACAGAGCAAAAATCATCTTCCTTCTCAGAAAATAGTTAACACCATATTTACATACAAAAAGCAGTTGTATGTTCAACAAAAGAAGGCATCCTACCAGAGTATGATTTAGACCAGTGAAAGAGGACTCAGTTCGCACATAGTGCTTTTTACAGTAGAATAAATTATTATATACAGCACAAAAACCACTTCCCCTAGTTCAATTTCTTTGTAAGGGCATTTGTATTTAAATTCCTTATCTGACATTCACTGACATCGTTACACAATGTGTTACATCATTAAAATGGGTTAATTTTCAGGGACTGGGTTCTGCATTTTTGAAAATCAAAACTGTTGTGAGAAATTATTTCCTAATGTTTTAATATGCTTTTGGGGAATATCGGGCAGGAGATTCCTTAAAAGGCAGAAATCTTTATTTTCAAAATAAAAAGGTAAGAAGAAATAGTTCTTAATCTGACACCACACAAATATGTGCAGTATTTGAGCCATGTCCTTCATTTGTTGAAAAACGTAATAAATCTCTACATAGGGAAGTTTTCCTATGTATGGCATAGTCTAGTACCAAACTCTTTTTAGGAATAGTACTTTATAATATATTTTTATAAGCCCCTTGAACCAGCAGCAAGGAGCTCCAACCTTACAAACAGAATTAAACTTGATCATACAACCCACTTGTGTGATAGATGGACATCATTGCCATTCTTGCATTTCAGAGCAGAAATTGACACATATAAAAGTGCAAAATGGAAGGTTAGGATAGAAAGATCAGAGGCAAGACAACAAAGGACAGCATTCACCACAAGCTCTGATTGAGACACAAATCAATCCCTCTCCACACTGAAATTTATTGCACAGGGTTCCATTTTGATACAAATTGACAGAACCTATAAGTGTGTATTTCTATTTCCTGTCTGTTCTTTACAAAAATTATAGTGACAGAAAGTTCTCACAATCTAGTCTGATTTGCTTTACAGCACATGTGCTTGGAATTCCTCATAGCCATTCCAGAGTATATCTTTACCAAAAAAATGTATTTAAAAATCCTTGAGAGTATAACACACAGAACTGAAAAAGGTTTGTTACCTCTGAGCTCCATTGCATTCTATAGCAAGCAATGTATAACATAAATAATTTCCTGGAAATATCAAGCTCCATCTCCAAAAGCCCATTCTTATTTCCTGTCAAAATTAAGGAAAACAGACCGATTCTTCTAGTAATTCTTGTTTTGCTAGACTGAGCAAACCAAGTTCTGCTAGTCTTCTCCTATGTGTCTTCCATGCTCTGATCATTCTAATAGTCTTTCTCTAATTTTTGCACTCTGAATTTTTATTTCTTGGGTATGTCATAAAAATTTTCTAATCTGGTACTTTATATCACAGACAAGCAATATTTTACTACCACGTTTAATGTAATTTTTAGCAATTAGGCCTTAGAAAGTGTCAATAACTGCAATGCAGATGGCACATTTCTATAACCAGAAAATGACTCAAAAATAACCAGAAAAGAATGTAAAATTTTGAAACAGAAGAGGAGACATCCTAATCAAAATTTAAGAGTTAGAAGACTTTATGGCAATTAAATACTTTTTTCTCACATAATTCTTCTAAAAGTGGAACTTCAGTGTTACCTGAAAACTCTTAAACAAAACTGAAGCGGAGAAGAAATTGTTGGTTGCCACCATCAGCAAAATAAAAGCTGACTACAAAAGAATTGTAGAGGGATTTTGAGGTTCTGATTGGGTGATAAAAGAGAAAATTAAATTCAGTGTTGATAATACAATATGAATTACATAGACAAAATCCAAATTTATCATGTCTAGTGAAGGCATCTGAATGACCTACTACTAATAATGAAACAGATCATGGAGTTTAAGTCAATAATTCTATGAAAATGTCATCTCAATGCTCAGGAGAAATATAAAAATATAATACTAAGAACTAAAGAGCAGAACACAAAATTCTATTATGCCACTACATCAATCACTAGATCCTTCCATCGAATATTGTAATCTGATCTTAAAATAAAAACAGCAGAACCAGAAAAATTACGAAGACCAACATGGATATTCAGCAGCATAGATTTCCTTATTTTATCATTTTAGCTCATGACCACCAAAGACATTTTCTTTCTTTTTTTTTCCAGTTCCAACTGGGATGTACATAACATGAAGGAACGACCTTAACTGAATGTCACCCAGATACCCTGTGGAATAGGGCAGAAATAACTAGGGCAGCAGTCTAGTAGTGGTTACAGAGAGCACTATGTGGATTAATTCACCTGCATCTTCTACCTCAACATGAACTTCACAGTATGCTTTAAATTAATTAAATAAACTTATGTTTTATTTCCAAACACAACTTTGCATAATTGCCTGTTTAGTTGCAGTATTCTCCTCTTGCCAAGTTATTTGTGGAAAATTAAGACTAATGATCTAAAAGACTTTTCTTCTTCCTCTTATCATTGAGAAATACACGTCTCCTTTTCAATGGGAGAAAAAAAATCTCTTTTGCCATTAACAAGGGTTCTTTCTCTTTATGTGTTTGTATTATGTTCTGAAAACAGTTTTTACAGCTTTTGCTCAGGGATTTTGTTTATTTGTCGTCACCATGAGAGATGTTGGTCTTTCTACTAAAACAGACGACAGCCTGAAAAAAATGTTGAGGCAGATCTAGAGGCATAAATATGAAAATCAAGCCCTTTGGATGAAATTTTAACTACACCTTATCTCTAGTATGAAGTTAATTTTCCACTTTGATTAACATTAACTAGAGGAACAACCGTATGTGGAAAGTTAATATGTAATAATCTCATTAAGAGACAGACATTTTCGTACATAGCAAACATAAATGTTAGGGTTAAAATATTAATTTTTAGCTTGAATTGATAAAAATTTGCTCAAGCTTTTCTCACTAACAAGCTGTCCTGAAGCAGGAATCTTTTCTTTAAAATAAACGAAGAATAATCAGACAAAAATAAAAAAAATTCTGCCCAGGTTCCAGATTCGGTGCTACAAAAACACAGGCCAGAAATAATGAAAATATTTAAGGTTTACAAACATAAAATCTATCATATATTGTTACTCATTGAAAATTAACAGCATTTTGATGCTGTAGCCAAAACAGGCTAAGATTCTGTTTGCTTTAGATACAATAGAGATGCAGAGCTGCTTCCCTTCATAATAAACCAGAAAGGATGTCAGGAGGAACCAAAGAGTAGAATGGGTGTTCTGTCAAAAAAAAAGCAGTAGCAGAGCATCAGACAGGACCAGGGTTCTTGACTCTTGGGTCAAATATTCATGAATCACAGCACCTGCTCTGCCACATACACCCATTCAAGACGCACATCAGAGTGACTGCAGATAAACTAGTCAAACCTCAGTGGACAGGTAGTCTGAGCTCTCAGATCGGTGTCCTTCCAGCAATAACAGTGGAATCTGTGAGTCACAACTTATTATTTGTACTTGTATAAATGAGATTACAATCAGGCCTTTTGTCTTTTTCATATAAGCTGTGACCTTTTTTAATGGGAAATAATCTTCTGCTCTGAAACTGAACCTTCAAATAAACTACCTGCACATTTAAAATAAAAAGTATTGCTATTGCAATTTCTTCACTGTACACTGAGCACAGAAGGATTTATTAGTGGTGTACAAATCATTTTTCATAATGTTCTGATCAGACTGAAGCATTCCTTGTCTTATAATGTTTAATGTTCCCTTAAATTCTAGAGTGATTAAGTCCGGAGAGATAGACAAAATATAAAAACAGCAGAGAAACGTCTTTGGTTTTTTTCTTGGCAGTTTCAGGTTCTTGGGTAATTTAATCTTCTCAAGTCAAGAAGTTCAAGGTAAGTTTCCAGCATTACAACTAAAAAAAGGCAAGCAGGCTTGATACTGACTTTTCTTGTTCAAAGGAAATGTAAATGTTAAGTTTGCTGCTGCTTGATCTGCTAAGAACAGTAAACACTTGTTCAAGCACACAATTTAAGTTTTGCTCTCTGAATACTCTGTGGTTTTCCCCTCATGCTGTAGGTCAAACTCAGCCAAAGATTCCCTGACATTTTTCACTAGGTATCTTCCAGAGCATGGTGAAGAATTAGAAAAATTGTTTTTAGCTGAGCATAGGAGAAAGGAATAAAATTGTGTTATTTTTGTTTTACCTTTCTGCTTAAAATAAAGTCAGGCTGAAAGTTCAGAAAAGAAACTAGAAAACTGTAGACAGTCTAAATTAATATGCTTTTCAAGATTAAGCTTTTAGGTACCTATTCAAAAGAAAAATTCTACTACTTCCAGGACTAATGTGCTAATGAAAGGGTTAAGTTTTGTTTTAGTGTAGATAATCTTAGCTTCATCCTTATACAAGTATTCTAACCAAAAAAGCTTTCACACTCAGATCCTGCTTTTGATGTGAGTTTTACACCTCTAACTAATCATTGCTTTCTACAAAATGTGTTGTGTTCTTGAAAAATACCTGACAGATATCTTCATGTAGCATTTAAATCTCCTATATTGTCTATAAAATACTATGACAGTATGTTTATGAGATCACTGCAAGGAAACCAAGAAGCAACAGTTATATTGCGTAATTTGCAATGGATCCATTAAGACTGAAAAACAATAGTCACAACTGACATTGGGCAACCAGCAGAGTGAAGCCGGCAAAGAAAAATGTACACTATGCCTTTTTGTGCCATAAACATCTCTGGAAACTTACAGCAGACTCCTTCCGAAACCTCATGGCAGATTATGGAGCACCATCCTACACCTGCTCCCAAGTCTTTACATGGATGCTACGTACTGTTTTTAATAATATGTCACTGACTGAACCTTAAAACTGCTTGGCATTGCTTTAACCTGCCTTTTACTCTTCATCAAGGAGGAACAAACCCTGACATGGTTGAAGTACTGACCACCTACAGCACGAAAATGGAAGTTTGAGTATCCATCTGAGCTGCTTTGTGAATCCTTTTGGTTCTACAGGGCTACATCATCTTTAAGAGTTTTGGTCTGCTACATTTCAGAACTCTTACTAGAACTCAATTTCTCTGACATCAGGTTGCATCTGTGTAAATCTTTACATACATAAACTTGAATTTAGTCACTATATTTAGAAAAAAAAATCAAAATCAACATTATAACAAAAAATCCTTCTGATTTCCTCTCAAAACAAAGATAATAATTTGTAAGGTGTAATATGCAAAAAATGTACAATTAAGAGCAAAATCAAATGAAAACAGATAGCTAGAAGAAATGAAGTTGCAAGTTTCAATACTTCCTGTTAATCTGACCAGTTTTTCAAGCCTACATTCTCCACCAAATCTATATTCTCTGTGTTCAGAATGGCTTCCTCAGGTGCCATGGAAATATTATTGCTGTCCTTATAAAACGTATGGCTTAGAGAAAAACGTTGTGTTATATGTTGGTCCTGCAGTCCTTTTATATCATAATAGCTCATAGAAACGACAGCGATATTTACAAATTAGATCAGTAATACTAGATGAGATGACTACTCAGTACCTATGGTTAGGTCAAGCCCCTCTTCTGTTTCACTGCTATCTTAGAGTATTCCTTGGCTATTTAATCAGCATTTCTTGTCATAAACTCATTATCTGAATTCAGAGTAAACGTTTTGACGTTTGGGGTTTTTATGTCATAATTTCTGTCCCTAAGTAGACCAGAGCAGAATGGGATGCACCAAACAAAATATTGTTAGCCTTATACTTACAAACTTTGCAGTAGTGTTACTAAAAAGCTGAAAATATTCGTAAGAATCCAGTTACTGTTTAGCATGGAAGACAAATGCAGGGAAGATGGAGGGGCAACATGCTTTATAAAAGAAGAAATACAACCCTGCCTTTTAGCTATTCAAGTCCTACACTTTGCCACCTTTAAAAAATCAGATCAATGGAATTATTTATTTAAGTTACGTTTTTATTTCCTCTAACTTTCTGTTCTCAGTCTTCCTAGGTCTCTAAAGCTTGGATGGATCAAGATCTGAAGTCTATATAAAGAAGAAAACAGTAACTGACAGAACTTAAGCGTGGTGTAAAACTCTTCCTTTAATATCAATAATAACATATTAGGTGATTTTAGACATAAGTAATGAAGTTGTTAAATGAAGAAAGCCACTACCTATGAAAATATCATGGTCTGTCTTACAGAATCACTTACCAAGCTGTCATGCAAGTGAGGAATTAGCTTACTTTTCTCTTGTGGTAAGTAAAATCAAAATGTTCTGTTCATATCACACTAAACATATTCAAAGCCTAAATTTTCATGTAGTTTTACTCTCCTTCTCTTTCTTTCTTTTGAGTGTGGTCCTTCTTTATGTATGTAAACAACCCAAATATTTCTGTCAAACTCACAGTACTGCCATGTGGTAGATGCAATTGCCTAATTCCTCATTTTCTCGACTGTAGAAGAGACATTCACTCCTTTGACTCTAAGTCAAGAGCAAAAATGTAAAAAGAACATCAAGTAAACTAGATTTTTAAGGTGGATTTTGGATTCTTAAGACTAGTGTCACAGTTTTCTAAAACCTTGTTCAGCTTAACTCTGTCTGTCTTTACTACTGAAATGTAATTCTATATGTAAGTGTACTTAGCAATATCCCACCTTTGAACTATGTCCTACTTTGATCCATAAAGCAGGCAGTGCCTAACTGAAAGAAGGCTTAACCTACAAATCTTATTATACATAACAGCACTGAATTTAGCCGAAAATACAATATTCAAGACATCTGTTGTCAAAAAATGACTGTGGTGACGACCATTTGATAGTCTCATGAATAGAATTCTTTCCTACATGGATAAACCTTGACTCTAATCCTGCTGTAGCCTGACTGTACCCGTATTTCCTACCATTCAGAAAAAACTTAAATCTTCAAGGCTATGCTATGTTAGGAATAGTCCTGTTGCCTCAGTTACTTACCTTTGCTTTAACGATTGACTTGGACTTCGGGGTGCTGGTGAATGAGAAGCTCAACATGACCTGGCAATTTGCCCTTGCAGCCCAGAAACCAACTGTGTCCTGGGCTGCATCAAAAGCAGTGTGACCAGCAGGTCGAGGGAGGGGATGCTTCCCCTCTGCTCTGCTTTAATCAGACTCCCCCTGCAGTGCTACATCCAGCTCCGGTCTCCTCAGCACCAGAAGGACATGGACCTGTTGGAGTGGGTCCAGAGAAGGCCACAAAGATGGTCAGAGGGCTGGAGCACCTCCCATACGAGGACAGGCTGAGAGAGTTGGGGTTGTTCAGCCTGGAGAAGAGAAGGCTCCAGGGAGACTTTCGAGCAACTTCCAGTGCTGCAAGGGAGCTAAGGGGGGATGGGGAAGGACAATTTAAAGCTGGAAGAGGGCACATTTAGATGAGATAATAGGAAGAAATTTTTCACTTTGAGGGTGGTGAGACACTCTGGAACAGGTTGCCCAGAGAAGATGTGGATGCCCCATCCCTGGAGATGTTCAAGGCCAGGCTGGATGAGGCTTTGAGCAACCTGGTCTAGTGGGAGATGTCCCTGCCCATGGCAGAGGGGTTGGAACTCCATGATCTATAAGGTCCCTTCCTACTCAAACCACTCTGTGATTCTATGATTCTATGGTTGATAGCCCAGCATTATGTGGACTGCACTAGCTCAAGTGTCTCAGCCCAGCGTTGCTTTGAACAGCACAGACACATCCTGAGGTTTCAGTGGAATTTCTTCAATAAGTACATAAGTTCTAAAAGTCAGGCATTTACTAATAATAGCACTATAACACCCATAAATCTATTTTAGCAATAGCAGAATATAGCCTATATACAATAACTTATACCATAACCAGCAGCATTTCATTACTCTTACACAGACACATGCCAAGGTTTCAGTGGAATTTCTTTAATAAGTATATAAGTTCTAAAAGTCAGGCATTTACTAATAATAGGACTATAACACCCATAAATCTAGGCCAAGTTGTATCCACTGAACAACCAACTTCGGAGGGCTTCAGTCTTCCCAGCTGAAAGCAACGGCCATCCTGAGCTGAGCTTTCAGAATTCTCATATTAGAGCAGACAGACTGAGCTTGGAAAGTGAACATTCTCTGCTGCATGAACAAGTTCAAATCCTTTTATAGAAAGAATAAGTTAGTGTATTGTGTTCTTCCATGCCATCAACGTGTACACTACACCTACACTGCCTCCCTAAGACTTGCACGCAATTTTTAGTTGCATCAACTTAACATTCTTCCCTCTACATCATTTAAACAATCACTAACATTGTTACATATGGGCAACTCCAGTCATCAACCAGTGAAGACTATCAGCCTATACAGCTAGGGGGTATTATCAAAATTTTAGAAAAGCAAGACTGAATATCAGAGAAATTAATCACTTTTCAAATTGTAAAAGAAAATCTATAAATGGTGGAGAAGTGACACCATATTTATGGGGCTATAATCATAAGAACATCCTTTACATTTATCTGGTGAGTCCATACTGAGATTTTGTCCTAGGCTATGAGAAGCTGACAATTGAGGCTGAATCTTCTCTCGAGACCATAAATTGAAAATGTTCATTAACTATGTCCTGGATTTAGAAACACAGAAAATACTTCAAATTTAAAATTAATAATCAACGAGCTTGTAAAAGTCAATTGACAGAGGTACATGGTACAGTAATTAAAATTGACTTTATCTTTGCTTTGTCAGGTTTCAAAACTAATTGCTTGTCCAAAACTGCCAACAAGATAGCTATTGTGTTATGGAGATCGATTTAAGCATAGCCACTATCTAAAAGGAGAAACAACTGGCTCAAAATGCAATACTTCAATATATGCCAAAACTAAAATCAGAGATTTTTTATTTTACTTTTTAAAAGTGGCAAAGCTTTCACTGTTGGGCCTTGTAGGAACAGTTTCCTGCAGCAGGGAGACTCCGTAATATGGTCACTTAGGTCATGGGATATATGGGAACACATTGTAGTTCACAGTCTTTCTTTTAAGAAAACTTTGAAAATCCTGATGACATCTCATTCATTGAAAGTATGATAATTTTTAATTCATATCAATGATGTGCTTCTCATCTATTTCAGTAATAATTAACATTATGGAGAATCTGTGCAGTATTTTCACAGTGATTCTAAGAATAGAGACATACACAACTGATCTGAGTGACAGCTGTAGAGGAGCTGTGAGTTTTATTGACCCGTTGTCTGTTTTGAACTTCCCCAAAGTCCTGAAACAGAGAAAAGGGAGGAAATAATTTGGACTCCAAACTACAGAGATGCTAATATGATACCCATAATCAAAAGAAAACCAAAAATTAAACAGAAATTCAAGGATGTAAGTGCTGCTTCTGTAGTTAAGATCTCTGTGATAAGGAAAGTGAACAAAACAGATACAGACTAACTAGAAAACTGATGTGAATTTATAAAGGGAAGCCACGCTTAACAAGCTTGATAAAAATCAGTGAAGTATAAATGAAAGCTGACAGCAGTGACATTGACAAGTTCACTTAAACTTCAGGAAGGGTCTGGATACAGTCTCCAAAAAGACTGTTACACAGGGTTAGCAAGTGAAGTATGGTTTGTGATATGATTAAGAAAAAAAAGGTGCATTAAATCAGACTGTCAGTCAGTGAAAGAAGGAACCACCTCTGAGGTACACTAAAAGAGGAGATGTGGAGGTGTTTTGCCAGTGGACAGGGTTAGCACAAAGGACACACGCACCGAATTTTAAAAAAGTAAGCTTATTTTTACTTATGTTTAAAGTGACAAAATAATGAGGAAAATAGCACAGTGAAAATAAATTAAAGCAAGATAAGGTAAAGCAGTGAAATAGTAAGTGAACTACTTTAGCATGCATAAAATAAGGTAATGCACCTAATTGTTACTACATTGAGTTAGCAATAGTGATTAAGACAGATACAACACCAATTGCCCTATCAATACGTTACCATCATCCAGATCCGCAGTCACTGGGGAGCCTGTTTGCAGCGAGGATTTGGAGAACCCTTCCCGGCAATCGGGAGATTTCTATACAGTGTGTCCACTGTATAGATGAGGCTTCCAAATTTCCCAGCAAACATTCCCCCCTTTTATGCAATTGAATAAACAACTTTATACAACTGCGAAAAAAATCTGGTGTTAACATCTTGTTAACTTTCATCTCAAGTTTGTCCAGAATATCGAGAAGAAAGTTATCAAGAGTAAAAGCAACTGGTAATCTTGATTATGTATCTCTCAACAAAGCCCGTCACTGCCCTGTTACACTCTTACCTAGAGGTCTGTTTGTCAATTTAAGATAGGTATATCTCTTTTTGGCGAGTGGGGCTACTGTTACACAAATATTACCTTACAGCAAGCATTGCAGCAAAGCTCTTTAAGCATTACAACAAATCTTTTATAAATTGGCATATATTAATAAGGTAATACATTGCATATGTGATCAATATTATACATATTAGGTATATTGTTATGTTGTGAGGTCCATCTAGAAGTCAGCCTTGGTTCAGGGCCTCGCTGCTCAGGCCCCAGTATTTCATGAGGGAAATTCAGTTTGCACCTTTTTTTACAAGGCTTGATGTTGCAAGAGTATGTAGTAAGTTTCTTCTAAAGAATGAGTCCCCAGATGCCTCTAAATTACATCAGAGAATTAGGCTACGTAAAAGAACTCCAGCAAAAATTCAGGAGAGGCTCTCCCTAGCTCACTTTCTCTGTTGATCCACTGATTTCACTTTTGCACCAGTTTTACACCTTCATCAACAGGAGAAGAATGAGATGCATCTCCTACCCTAGGGATAACCTGCAGCTGTGTGACAGGCAAGTGGACAGAGGTGCATTTAAGCAGCTCTTTTAAACATTCATTTCACACAGCGTTGATCTTTCCTTGGCCACAGCTGACAATTTGGATCATGGATAGATGGTTTTGAAGCATAAGTAACATTAGGAAGGTTAATATTCAGTCTGAAACAAGGGTTGTTCCTGCTCTGTAGAGTCAAAATGCTTTGTCATCTGGATAGAGAGCTCAAAGGAATACATAGGTGTTTGAAAACAGAAAGGGAAATTAAGCAAGCAGAAACAACACCTTTATTAGGGAAGCAGCCCTGCTTCACATGTGTCTGTCCTAGACTAATTTCCCAAGGTATGCACAGTTTAATCCTTACAACTATGTACACTGCCTATTTCTTGAATTCTTAAGTATTCCATGGCACTGTTTTTTAAAAGTTCATGTTTTAGCTTAGTTCTCCTGGTCAAGTCACTTCTCCCTGAAGTTTTGGTGAAGTGAGCACCAAATTCTCTCCAAAATATCACATAATGTTACCCTGTGGTATTAAAATTAAATATTTTTGAGACAAACAGTTCCCAGTTTGGTTGCACTGATCTCTGCATTCAGTTTATGAAGCTCTGAAGGCACTGTCTTGATGTAGAAGCTATATAAATGTAAATAATTTTAATTATTTCTGTTACAGTATGAGCATTTCACAATGTTCATAATAAATGTTTCAGAATTATTTGGGTGTTATTTCCAAGTTTCTTTGGCAAAAGACTTTCCTAGTTTAACCTCAGGGTCAGAGTCTATCAAGCAAACATGATGCAAGTACCTGATAAACTTCACTGTACCATTCGCAAGATATTTTTCATTCATATTCAAGTCAGATTTTTTTTTCATTTTCCAAGCATTTATTCATTTCATAATATCACACACAGATTCATTCTTTGGTTTCCATTTTCTAGAAGAAACTCATATTTTAAATGCATTAATTCCAGAAAGCTTCATTTGTAAAACCCATACACTCATGTTAAGACAAACGGTCTAGAGTTTGAATTTCCATTTCAAATGGAAATATAAATGTTTTTTGAAGAACAGCAGTTTCCTCCAGATTCTTTATACTTCTTTATACACAAAGCTCATAAAAAAGACCATTTCAAAGCCATAGATATGGTGCTGAAGAAAGTTATCAACCTCATTTAAAAATGTAGAGAGATACATATGAGACACAAGGGAGAAAATTGTCACTAGCATGAACACTGCAGCACAAGTAATATTGTTTACAGCTGTTTACTAAATCACTCTAAATAATGCCAAAAATCTGCAACCCTGAAGATGAAACAGGGCATGAAATATAATATTTAACAGTAAATTCAATGAACCATTGCCAATTTGATTAAATAATAACATCTCCATAACTCAAAAAGTAAACTCATTATTGTAAAAAAGTATCTGACTCTCATACACCATAGTGAATTTTAAGTCACTGGTTTTTTTTTAATATCCCACTTATACGTAATCAAATTACACAAAAATCATCAACAGATCAGAAATTGTCACTCATTGACCAGAAGAAATTATATGTGTCATATGCATCATGTATACATGTAAGCGTGTTTATTTTCACTTGATAGAAAGAACAGGCAAGGACAGGCAGTAAAGTTTCCTTACATGGAAATCCTCCAGGCATCTCATACACCGTAATTTGTAACTAGGCTGATCCAGTGTAAGAGGCCATACTTTTTACGTTA
>NW_010103664.1:20784-37260 GCF_000699245.1 Pterocles gutturalis | reverse complement strand
GCGCCGCCCGCCACCGCCTTCCTCCCTGTCGCACGGCATCGTTCGCGCTTGTGTTCCAGTCGTGTGCCCCTTGTAAAAGTCCGGGGTTTTTTTTTTTGAGGAGCTGGAAATGGTAGGCTCGCTGAGGCGCTCGAGAACATTTCACAACCGTGGCAACCAGAAGGTAATTCTTCTTGTTAGTGCTGTGGGAAATCTCAGCCCACAGCGAAATGTGAAGCTGGATAGCAGTGTAAGCCTAGGATTTCTGCAGCTTAGCTAGAATTCTGCTCGGTTATCTGCTGCTACCCTTTCTAGTAACTGTCATTAAGAATCAAAGGTATTAGACTGTGCTGTACCCAATTACATGTGGTGACATCTATGTGTAGTCAAGAGATCATCCTTTCTTTCAGTACAGGGTGCTGAGGGAAGGCTGGCTTCGCCTATTCATCTGCTCTCTTTAGAAACAATTACATTGGAATTGAAACTACCTACATCCTGTTTTATGTAGGTGGTGTTTCTGTTTTTCCAGGAAACACTGAAAGTGTTCTTTGAACTTCTTGTTATTCATCTTGTAGTATTATAAATCCACTTTCTTTCTACCAGTAGATACAAGAAAGGATTTTAAAACATGATGGTTATATTGGATGTGTTCTGCCATGTTTCTTTAGTTCTAGGACTGAAGTCCAGAGTAGAGAAGTACTCTAAAATCAAGTCCTGATCACCAGAGAAGTTTTTTAACAGGAATAAGGATGAGCTGGTAGTATTGCTTTTTGTCTAGGTGGGTTATCACAGAATTCTACGTATTCAGTTCACCTAGTTCTGTCTTGAGATAATCTTCTGTACTAGGCAAGGCAGTTGCTTGTTATCCAGGATAGAGATCCTTAGAAAAAAAATCCTTTTAATCTTAAGTCATACATCTGCGGCAGAGTTAATTGATTAATTTCCCCTGACTTGTGATAGAACATACTGATTTTAGGTTTACTCAATCTTTTTGGTACATTTAGCCACGTAGTGCAATTTTTGTGTGAAAGTTTATCATACATTTCAATGCAAATGAGGTATAGCAGCAAAATTGCTTATGCTTTAGATCTTTTCTGCCACAATCACGTTCTTTTACTGCTTTACTACTAGTTGAACTTTGAACTGGTTTGCAAACTTCTGATTTTAACTTAAGCTGGTTCTTCTCTTCTGTCAGGACATCTGTCAGATCTGTGATTTTTGGGTTGCACTTTTTGGAACAGCTGGAGTTTTCCCCTCTGCTATAGGAAAGGGGTTTCCTTATGTAGTAAGCTAAGCTCTCCAGTCTCCAGGAAGGCTTTAATTTTCTGCTTTTAGTGACACAGCTTGCTCAGAGAACAAATGCTGAAGTATGCAGTTATTAGTCACTTGCTGGATTGAGCAGTGTGGCTCCTTTTCTTAATAGAGATGGTATGGATCAGTCAGTGATTACCCTATAGCTAGAGTCTGGATATGTACTCAAAGTACAAGTTATTTGCCCTTCTGCCTACTGGCATCTTACCTGCTTGTGTAAAACATTCCAAATATCACATTTAAGGTGTGATATATGTTCAGTAAAAAGCCTGGAAGTAAATCCCTGACTGAACTGCGATTTGCCCCAAGAAGACCTGTGGAGACTGCAGTAGTCTTCTAAGTTCTCTCTCTTGCTGAGAGCTTCCAGTATATGTAGTCTGTGTTTAGGTTAAAGTGGAAGCTTGAGGTACTTTCTTCATGTCCCTGAATGGCTTTTCTCTGGTAGTTTAGTCAAAAGTTTAAACTGTATAACTTAGAACCAACTGTTCTTTCATGCTGAGGAAGATCCAACAAATCATTACACAGCAATTTACCCCTCTGACTTTTTCTGTGCTGCTTCAGTTGTGTGACTCTAGTCAGTTTATTATCACCTTGGTGTTTAAATAATAATATAAATCTATAGATTTTAGGTATAGTGTATTTTTATACATGCTCATTAGATGGTAGGGTATGACTTTTTTTTTTTTTACTTTGTAATTAGACCTGTATAGTAAGCACATAACAATATTACTTGACAAGCTAGATCTCTAAAAAAATGTGTAAGCATAATCTATATAAAAGGAAGGTAAAAGAAGTAAACTGTAATTAAATCTGGCTTAGTTACTCAGCCCTTATCGTCTGTGTCTTAAATGCAGAAATATAATCTGACACATTTTAAATCAGTTGGGTTAAACTTGGATGGAATTCTGGCCCATGGGCAATATTGCCATTTAGCAGTATTTCTTTATCTTACTGATTAACTGTTGACTTTCTAAGTAGTAACTTGCATTATTTCAGGAGCACATAAATGAAAAATGTCTGCATGGTATCATTATTAAAAACAACATTGGTTAGACTTTAAAAAAACAAAGGGAGACATGGCACTTGAAGAATCTCTTTAATGCCTGTTAGCATTGTCCTGTCATTCCATGCTTTCTTGAGGTATAACTTTTTTTTTTCTTTTCTCTAGATCATTTGACTGTAACTGAGCCTGTGGCTGTACTGAAAGCAGATGAGGTATGGGGTGCTTTAAGAGGTAAGCTGATACTTCTCCTAAAGACCTATTTGTTCAGGGCCTATACAAACTCCATGTCAGACTAAGAACCAGCTGACCACTGAGCCATGCTCCCATTCAGTCCTTCAGGGGAAGCAGGCTTGGGCATATTGGCCAGAAGGATACCCATATCCGTGCTGGTCAAACCATCAGTCCGGATGCTCAGCACCTCCGATTCAGTGGCACACCATAAGTGCATTCTTGCTGTGTCTGAAATCAGATAAGCCAAGCAAATCCTGGGTGCTAAAAAGCTCTCAGGTATTTCCTGACTGCACCTCATAACTGAGCATGCTGGACACGTCACCAAGAAGACCATAGTGCTGCTGTTACTGGAGTGTTGTCTAAATTAGCGAATATGTCATGCTGAATTAGAAATCTCACCAGTTCCAGAAATGGCAGGAATAGATGCATGACAACACCAGAAATTCCTGCCTTACTCTTGGTAACTTGCATTCTATCCAAGGATTAATTTAGTACAGCTGAGCTGTAGTGCTAATATTCAGTATTCGTGTATAATGAAGAATTTGAATGGTTCAGTCTTCAGAACTTAATTAACTGTGGTGCTTGAGCAGTTAAGGAAACAGTGATAAAGAAACTCAGCTACAAAGCATTCTTTCTAGTTATGGTCCTGTTTTTAACTAAAACTTAAAGGACAAATACTGGATTGTACTCCAGATCCTGTTCTTGTTTTTTTTTTCCAGGTTTGGAAACCTTCAGCCAGTTGGTTCATGAAGATGACTATGGAAGTGTAAGTATAGCTATTAACTAAAACCACAGTCCTGATAACAGGCAACCACGTTCTTTATTAGGTGCTCTTCTAGCAACAGCAGATTTATTAGTTTCATTAAGTATTTTTTTTCAGAAAATGATCCTTGGAAAACTGTTAACAAAGTGGAAAGTAAGTATTTCCTGTTTGAAATGATGAATATAAAATGTGAATTCTAATTTTTAAATCTTATTCTTACAGTTTCTTGTCAATGAATCTGAAATCGATGACTTCCCAAGATTTGCTCATAGAGGAATCTTACTAGACACGTCAAGGCATTATTTACCTCTGAAATCTATTCTTACAAACCTGGTAAGTGGACAGTTTTGTATCATTAATAATTAAGACGTTTTGTTGTTGTGTTTTCCCCCTGAAGTAGGTAGTATGAAAGGAGAACCCATCTCCTCTGGCTGACTTCTAAAAGGACAGAGTGAACTTTGCTGAGTGAAGGTCAGAACACACACTGGAAAGGAATTGAGTGGGAAGACACAATTATTAGTGAATTTGTAAAGGAGGCTGGGATTTGTGGTACCCTGGTTTTCTGTATTCTCTGTTGCCTAAACCAGCTCAGGTATTTATTGTGAAGCATGTGAGACATCTGACTGTCACCAAGCAATACAGGGGAGACCTTGCAAGTCCTGGTTTCAGTGTCAGTGGTTGCAGGAAAATTCAATTTTTTGCAATGACTAGGCTTTGGTAGTCCTTTCTTAGGCTACTAAGAGCAAGCCAGTAACTAATAGTACAGAGTAAGGGGGGAAATCAGAAATGTTCACTGGAAGCTACTGATTTCTTTCACTGCATCTCTTCAAAAAGTAAAAAAACACACACACAAAAAACCCAAACAAAACTTTCTCTGAAAAGTTAAAGTAACACACTAGGAAGGTGTGCATACTCCCACCTTGATGGGAAGGTGATGAATTTGTGTAGTCATAGCAGCCAACTCTTTTCTGCTATTGAAATCCTTGTAGCAGGGTTTATTTGGTGGGTTGAAATGGAGAAGCCTTTGAGTGGACGAACGTGCAGCTCCTTGTCGTACATCTGTCTCGTTTTTCCAAGATGAAATAGTGTTGGAAGTTTCCCTTCCATGTTGCAGGAGTTTTCAGAGCAGGTTTAAAATGGGCAGGAAGGGAGTGCAGGTAAAACTAGTCTTCATTTCTGAGGTCATGCTTGAACTGTGCTCAAAACCTGCCCCTCCGTGGGTATTTATCACTTGTATTTATCTTTAAGATCAGTCCCTGTTCAGCAAGTAGCATTTGTGTAGTGTTCCATTTACAACTAGAGGTGCTTCAAAGACTCAAGTAGTTCCTTGTGTCAATATTTGTTGTCTTTTAGAAAAGAGATTACAATGTCCAAAGAGTAACTTGACTTTTGAGACTTGCATTTCTAACCATTTTTTGTGTTTCTGTAACTGTTGCTTTTCTGTTTTTTTTTTCCTTAAATCATATCTGTGGCTTTAATACTTTTAATACATTTTATGACATTTTGCTGGTTTAAGAACAAGTGCGCTTTTCCTCCCACCTCTGTGCCTGCTTGAATCTAGGCTAACCTAATAAAAAGCAGTAGTAATCCCTTCACGGACGTGTGGTAATTAGATGCTTAAGGCAGCAGTTCAGGTACATTTCTTGCTTGTGTTCTGCTGCTGTTCTTTATTTGCGGGAAGGGTACTGGCCTTGACAAAGGAGTAGCTGAAATGAAGGTCAGAGGATACAATTTTCTATGTGGAAAGACGGTATTTGATAGAAACACATGAAGTTGTGGTAATTAAAACTTTTGCTGTCTAATAAAACAGATGAGAAAATTTTGGGGAATGGACAATATATAAATTTTCCTTTGGATTTGGTGGGAGTTCCTGAAGAGATTTTGTCACTTCTTTAAGCACAGCTTGGTGAAAAATGAAAGAGGGAGGGGTGGAAGTAATTGCATTATAGCAAGGGGTTGGAAGCAACTGTGTTGCAGTTTCTCTGTCCTGAACAACCTACAGAAGACTTACTCCATCCGCTTGCAGCACACAACACTTCTAATGACTCTGACAAACTTGGGTAACTCAGGGTATGTGTGTAACTGTCCATCTGGAGTCATGATTTTAAAATAAGTATGTTAACATTTATCTTGATTATCTTCAAGTTTAAAAAAGGGAAGTACTGACACTTCTAATGTCTGAAAGCTTAAGGGGAACACTATCTTCTGTGGGGAAAATGCATGGTTTATTTTGCAAGCATCTGAAATGGCATCTGCAGAAGTTACTAGGAAGCAGGGATATACTAAATAGTAGGAAACTCTCTCATGCTGTTTAGTTTTTGAGTCCAAACTATTTAGGTAGAAAAGTTAAACTTTTCTGTAAGCTGAAATAGGTGATGGTGCACAGAGAATTACCCAGATATATTCTGAAGTGGAAGAAATCCATAAGCATTTATAGCATTTCCCCTTCCACCAGCCAGTGCAGTGTGATCAGATCAAGAGGTTGTTCACAGGAGTGGAGCAAATAGATGGCAGGGGAATGGAGCAGTAGTATAAACAGGCTGCTGTTTTGGTGTGTGCTTCTAGGACTCAGTGAAACATGGTACACTTTTTCTTTGTTTTGTTTTGTTTATTTTTCAGTAGTTGCATCAGGGATAAACTGGGACAAGACCATTTTTTTGCATAGGCTTTCTGTGAGAGTGAAGTGCTTAACTAGACTGTATTGCATTATTTGTTACAGGATGCCATGGCTTTTAACAAGTTCAATGTTCTCCACTGGCATATAGTAGACGATCAGTCGTTCCCTTACCAGAGTATATATTTCCCTGAGTTAAGTGACAAGGTGAGTAAACATAATTGGAGTAGGCTGGGAGGGCAGAAATCTGGCACATATGTTGTGGAAATAAGCTGCAGAACCTACCAATGGTTGAATGTGTTTGCCTTGGCTGATTGTGAAACAGTATCACAGGACCAGTAACCAGCTAGTCTGCATTTAGGATCCTACCTGAATGTCTGTGTGGACCGTGTTCAAGGCTTCCTTGGTGGGTGCATCGTAAACCTTCCTAACTCTTCTGTGTAAATTTGCTGGTGACAGTGATCCTCAGTGTTTCCAGGCCCTCAAGCAGTCATGGTGTGCAAATAACCGATTATGGTGAGCACTGCTTGGATTTCTGTTGGTTTGTTTAACTGGTAGACTTCCTGGCACTCAAACAAATGTGTGTCCTGTCAGTTGGAACCATTACAGCAGTACTTTTGCCGTTTCTGAAATCTAATTAACTTTACAAAACGTAACATGTCTATAAGATGTCCAAAAGTGAGAGATGGTTTTCTGAAACAAATACTGTGCAATGTATTTCTTTATTTCCTGATTTACAGCAGATTTTGCTAATTAATGAAAGCCATCATGAGGTTCTTGCTCAGTCATAGTACAGTAGTAGTCAAATAAAGCATGAATAATTAAGTAGACTGAGCCTAAGCACAAGATTTGTGATTGTGTTTTAAAATGCTTTCTAGAATCTGACTCTCATGAAAATTATGTAGGCAGTGCTTGAGCAGATGCCGTGAAGAATTTTGCAATTCAAAAATTCTAGATGTTGGGTGGTGCAGTCAGATTATTTTTCCTAGTAATGGCTGTGGAGTTCTGGTCTGTTCCCCACAGACAGCTGTAGAGAGGGAGATGGCTTTTGTCTCAATAGCGTTCTTTTTGAAAGGCTTCCTGTTTACCATTATCTTTTTTCAGTAACTCAGCTGTGGAAACAGTTTCCAGATAAATAGAAGCTTGCAGTGCTATTAATCATGAGGACTCATGATGCTTTTCGTATGTAGTTTGGCTCTTGAGCAAGCATCTGTTTCACCAAGCTATCAGTCTGGGTCATTTGTCACATTTGTTGGCTGTGTGGGAGTGGAATTATGCTCAAATTCAGCATCACAAAACTAGTATGCCCTGATGCTAGATTGGGCATTGTATCAAAACTGACAAGCCAAGGTATTGGAAGAAGATGCCGTTCTTTCTGACTTGGCAGAGTTTTTCCATTAGTCTTGCATGTCATGTAGCAAGGACGCTATGGTTCAGAACTAACAATGCAGAGGTGGAGGGGAAAACTAACTTGCCTCTGTACAGAATAACTGAAAAATATATCTTTCAAAAATCTGATGTAGTATAGATTACCTTTTCTGTTTTCTTCAGTAACTGTGAGCTAGGGAGGGAAGGACGGTCCCCTCAGGAGATTTTGTCTTAGTGTGGAAAAAGGGGTTAATTTTTGTGGCTGGTTTCCTCCCACCCCCTGCCCACTAGTCACCTGAAAAGTTCTGTCAGTGCAGTTGCACATGTGATAAACCAGAAAAGGCCAGCTGGTAAAACTGCTTTCCAGTCTAAATTATAACACTCTAATCCCAATTTTGTGCGCTGTTGGTATAACATTTTGTAAACTGTCTCTAAATGTGAATACTTCACAGGGAGCGTACTCCTATAACCACATCTATACTCCTGCTGACGTCCAGCTCGTGATTGAGTATGCCCGGTTAAGAGGCATTAGAGTAATCCCAGAGTTTGATACCCCAGGACACACGCAGTCTTGGGGAAAAGGTATGTCCAAGAAAGTATTAATGGTTATAAGATTGTGGTAAGTAGGGTATAGCAAAGCAAACAAAGTTGTTTAAAAAGCAGCCCTTAAAGTGCTTTGAAAGGCCCTTGATAAGAGGTTAGCAAGGGCCAGAGTCGGTGATGGTCATGACCTTTACATGTTAGTGGAACTAACATGAACGGAGAAAGCTGACACTTCTGTGCTGTATGTGTGCGTGAAAGCACAGATATAGTCTGTCTGCCTTACAGTTCATGTTGTTGTTATGCCCCCATCCAGTACTCTTGAGTTTGGAGTAATAAGGCAGTGCCTAGAAATGGTGATCTGCTGTCTCTAAGAGCAGAGATTTCTGCTTTGGGAAGGTTCTTTCAAAGTGTTTGATGTTTCTGTCTATTAGTAAAGTGGTAGTCTGCCAGTGTACAAAACACAGCAAAGTTGAATACTTCTTCACTCTGTCTTCTGGATTTCAGAGTAATACTTCTCTTGACAGAGAATGCTTGAATCCTATGAGTGGTGGTATTTGCAGGTACTCAAGGACCAGGGAACCTTGTGCCTTAATTCAAGGTGCATAGACTGCAAATTCACTGCAATTAATGTAAGATAGTTTGGGCCAAACTGGAAGTAGTACACATTTTTCTAGTGCTTCATAGCTTTAGCTTTAGCTATGGGGCAAGTCTTGTGCTCATCCTGTGGGGATGTGGCCATAATGTTGGAAGATACCTCAGGCTCTTTCTCACTAATCTAGAATGAGGAGGAAAGGAAGAAGGCAAAAACTAAATTTACTGAACAGTCTTTCTGAATCCTTCATCTGCTGTGGTCGGCTGTTACAGACCACTAAAAAAAGCCAGTGGCTTGCCTGGTGATCTGTGAGGTGGTGTACATTCTTATTAAGAGCAAGGTTCAGCTCCCTTGCCTAAAATAAATTATTCATGATAGTTTCTTGTATAACAGCTTTTTAAAATGTAATGTGCAGGAGCCAGTCCTGGCTTTGCCTATGAACCTGAGTAGCTATACTTTGTTTGCATTCTAATTCAAGATACTGGAGAGAAGTCTTAAGGCATGTGAGGAGGGTAGTTGAAGCAGTCTACCACTAGGACCCTGTTTGGGGGAAATGAGCTTGGAGTAGGAATCACAGCCAGGAAGGTGCTGCTTCTGTAACCACGGTTTAGAAAATAAATGGGACTTAGGAATCTCCAACCTACGTATAATAACTTTTTCCTATTTTGTTATCCTGGCTCATGTTGCTTCAGATATCTTGACTCAAGAACCAGTGCTTATTTTGATGTCTGTCTAGCCTTCCTTTCTTGTGTAAATTCCTAGCAGACTGAGGCAGGGACATCTACCTTGAGCCATATACCTCCCACCTACTTAGGTGTTAACAAAGCAGAGTAATAAAAAAAAAAAAGACCTCTGGAGCACACTCGTTATATTTGGTTTCATTCTAATTGTTTTCTTTCCTCAATCCATTAAAGCTTTTTTAGTAGTCATCCAGAACCTGTTTTCCAAATATAGTGACATGTTCCATAAATTAGTGTGAGAGCCAAAAGTCAGAGTCCTGATTTCCAGTTAGAGGGTTCTTCAGCCTTGGGCAAGTTGTTTTATTTCATCATGCCTCTATTTGATTATACTTAGAATAGATGAGCACTTAAATCATGAATATTAACTTTTTTGGTAACTGCCTCTTCCTGTTAGCAAAGTTAACATACCAGTGTGGAACTGAATATTCTCTATTGATTTTTTTTATTAGGTCAAAAAGATCTTCTCACCCCTTGTTACAATGGAGAACAGCCAACTGGGTCCTTTGGACCTGTAAATCCCATTTTGAATACAACTTATGACTTCATGACTAAATTCTTCAAAGAGATCAGCAGTGTATTTCCAGATGCATACATTCATTTGGGAGGAGATGAAGTGAACTTCGATTGTTGGTATGGTGACAGTTCAAAGAATAAATATCTAGTGCCTCCTAAATTTGCCTAAATCCATCAATTACGGAACACAGTTCTGTGAGACAGTTTTCACTGCTTAAGCCAGAGATGTCCGCTCCTCCTTCTATGACTATTTGCAGGCAGAGCGTTTGTGATCCTTAACAAGCAAGTGTTATGCAGAATTTTGCTTTGACTGGTAGTTTCACAAACGTTAAGAAATCTAAAGGATTTATTTGTGAAAATTAACCTGACAGGAAGGAGAAGTAGTATGGTAGAAAAGTACTATATAAGTAACATTTAAATGCTTTGAGTTAAAGGAAAAGCAGTTCTTTCCATTGAATTCTGCCTTCCAGAAAACCTGCCAACATTAAGTATTACAGTATTGACTCTTGTGTGCTTGTATTAAAAGTACGGCATGTATTAACAGAGTTTTTCAATGGATTGTGGATTTTGAATATTTTGGAATCTCTCTGTGGGAGTAACTAATAATAGAGAATTTGGAGCAGATCTAATTGGATGACTGTTCAAATTGTTCTAGTTTGTACTTGTGTGTTTTCTTGAAACATCAAATCTGAGCACTTAGGTCTTGCTTTAATTTTTGAAAAGAAAAAAATTCTGACAAATGCTTTATCACAAAAGTGTTAGTTTGCTTTTTGGGGTATTTTCCCAAATTCTTGATGTCACTCCTGCAGATCCCCTGGTACAAGATCTTGTCTGCTCAGTTTCCAAACCTGCTGGCAACCTTCCCACAAAGTCACAGAGAAGCCAGGAACCCCAGAGCTCTCAGGAGCTTGGGGCAGCCTGACAGAGACTGCTTCAGAACAGAGACTCCAGTAGTTCTACCAGAGAATCTGGCTTTATATCAAATCAGGATGAAACTGTTTCTAAATACCTAAATCATGTTACCCTGCTGCTTCTGCTCTTTTGTGCATTCTAGGCTATGGCATGCCTAAGGCATCAACGAGTGTGCTGTGCATAGATGCAAATGTTTGGGAAATCTGGTTTAATAAAATAAAACAATTATTCTTTTTTTTAAACTTTTGTTGTTATTATTTAAGGAGATCGAACCCTGAAGTGAAAGAGTTCATGAAGAAGCAAGGATTTGGCACTGACTATGCTAAACTGGAATCTTACTATATTCAGAAGTATGTTGTTCTTTTAATTCTTCTTCAGCTTTTCACAGCTGCTATCTGAGGGTGGTGTTGAGGTGCAGATACTGAAGCTGATTTAGGTTAGCCTATATTGTGTTCAAAAAATTGCCACGTGCTGGGGACTACCCACTTTCTTTTAATACACTGAATGTAAAGTTCACAGCATTAAAATGTGGGACACAACAAGCACATGTAGGCTAGTTCTACACACGCTCTGAATGTATTGGGTATTTTACACTAGATATTTGCTGTAATGTCAGCACACAGGGCGTGGAGGAAAAGTCCTTAGGTTTTTTTCAGCCTTTTATTTTTCTTGTTCTTAAATAACATGGATTTAGATGCCTGTATGAATTGCTGGTAGTTCTGAACATTAGTTTGTCTTAACTACAAATACATGGGAGGACATCCTCTTAGAGCACTGAAGGCCAAAACCAGAAAAACGTGCTTTTTCTTGGTCCCTTATGCAGTGTTGGGAAAGGCCTCATGTGCCTTAGGGCAGAAATCATTGCTCCTTCATGTGCCTGTACTGATCTCACTGAAGTTCACAAATACGATCTTATTTCTGAATTCTAGGATTTTGGACATTGTTTCTTCCTATAACAAAGGATACATGGTCTGGCAAGAAGTGTTTGATAACCGAGCGCAGGTAAGATGGGAAAATAAGTAAGATACTCTTGCACAACACCACGATATTGTGGGAGGCTTCCAGAGTAGACTCTTAAGTAGTTATGGTTGTGTCTCTTAAGAGTTAAAGCAAGCCTGCTGACTTTAACAAGTCTTGCCAGGTGTGTGGCCTGCCTTAAAATGATAATTTATTGAACATGTAAAATATGTGGAACAGCATTGAAGTGCTTTCAGAAGGTGAACACAGATAATATAATGTAACTTAGAGCATCAGAGTAAAGGGTAGGGAAGTTTCTATGAGTTTCTGTATTCTTTTTTTCTCATGTAACTCTGTGTCTGGTCTAGTACCACCAGGTGCTCAGCTTTTCGGAGCTGGTCAGGTAACTGGTGCATGTAGGAACCCTCCGAACCCTCTTAAGGCATTAACTGTCTATCGTATAACCTCTGCTTCACTCTAGTGTGAACTCTGTTTAAAACTAGCAGAGCGCTAATCAGCTTTATACTGCGGGGAGAGGAGAGGGGAACTCGGGAAATGACAAAAGGTAGCTTCCAAAATGTTCATCTTAAAAAAAAACCAAAAAAACAAAAAACAGTTTTTAAATCCATCATCCTTTTTCCTGATAACAGCAATTAGGATTATCTTTAATTTTTTGGGGTTTTGTTTTGTTTTGTTTTTCCCCCTTTTAGCTGAAACCAGACACTGTAGTTCAAGTGTGGATGCAAAACAACTACGCTCATGAACTGAGCAGTGTCACTGGAGCTGGGTTCACTGCTATCCTGGCAGCTCCCTGGTACTTAGACTACATTAGTTATGGGCAAGACTGGAAGAAATACTACAGTGTTGAACCACTTAACTTCCCTGGTTTGTTACTTTTTTTATATGTATGTTCTGTGCATTGAAGTCTTTGGTTCATAGTAAGGGGTAAACTGAAAGAATAAGGCTATTTATAGTGGTCATGCAGTGACTATGATCAGATACGCTGTAATCAAAGGACTCTGATGTCAGCTAGAACTCTGGAAAACTCAAAAAAAAAAAATGCAACTTTCCACTTCTCACAAGGAAAAGGTGTTACATTCCTCAAGGATCTGGCACTAGTGCTTGTGTGAGACAGGATGCTGGACTAGGTGGACAGATGCATCATGCATTAGGGGCAGAGTTGTGCAAAATGGCTGTTGGTAGACAGACACTGAATGTTAGTAAGCTTCTAGAGTGTTGAAAAAGGCATGTTCTCTCCCTCTGGCTAAAGCTGAGACAAACATCTGCTCTCCTGGGGGCTTTCATTTTGTGCAAGATAGCTCTCAGAGCTAATTAGGGTGAACACCTGACTTTGTAGCTTTTTCAAGGAATGTTCAGTGTGTGATAGAATGAACAGTTTCACTCAGGACTGAAATCTCTGAAGAATGTCAGAAGGCTGAGGAATGTCTTCAGAGGATAACAAGTAAAATCCTTTCTGACAGAGAAGGGAAATAGATTCTTTGGGCAAATGGCCTGGTGGTTTTCACATTCAGTAACAAGACTACCAAAATGTTAAGTTAGTGCTCTGGACAGATATTTTATATGATAAAACAAACAACTGAACATCTGTCTTCTCTCAGTATTGGAAAATGAAGTTGTTGATATATGCCCATCTTCTGGGCAAGTAGAAATTCTAACTTTCTGCTTTGAATTCAGGATCTGAAAAACAGAAGAAACTTTTAATAGGTGGAGAAGCCTGCCTGTGGGGCGAATTTGTGGATGCCACTAACCTCACACCAAGATTATGGTATGAACTGCTTCATCATTAAGATTTGAGAAAGCCAGCTACAAGGAGCATTAATTAATCAAACAGGACACTGGTAATAGTGCTCTGTGCTGAATCTGAGCAGCTATAAAATGGGATGCTTCAGGATATATAAGACCTGGTATTAAAAACTTTAATCCATTCTTGGTTATAGACTATACTTACTCTAAAACTCAGCGTACCTTCACAGGCCTCGAGCAAGTGCTGTAGGGGAAAGACTCTTTGTGACCGACTTGCACGATGCCTATAAAAGACTGACTAATCATCGATGCCGCATGCTCCGGTAAGATTAACAGCTATAGTAGAGCTTGGTTCTCATGCCTTATAACCAGTGGAGTTCAAGTACAGGCCTAAACTGCTGCCCTCAAAATGAAGGGAGGAGAGCTAGCAGTCTCATCTGGCTACGTAAATATCATCCCATGTTTTTGTATCCACAGAAGAGGAACAACTGATATCTTAAGACAGGAGTTCTAGACAGTTTTGCAACTAACATTTTCAGAACTCATTAACTTTCTTAAGTAAATGCTAGAAGTCATCTATGTCTCTCTTCTAAAGGAAAAACCAACACCAGGACTGACTGACTTCAGACAAAAAGGATATTAAAGGGTATGTGGGAGGAGTATGCAGACAGGAGAAAAAAGTTGTCAATTTTTGATTATAAATAATAATTAACGACCTGCAGCAGGCAGTCAAGTAGAGCTGCTTGCAAGAGAGGTGAGCTTCAGTGAGCTATTCTTTCAGGTACTGCCTTAGTGTAGGGACTGCAAGGGACTGATAAGAAGTCCCTGATAAATTTTAATTCATTTATGACTATTGTAAGCAAAGCCAGTTCATAACATATTATTCTCTGCAATTCTTTCCTAAAAAGTACCTAGACAAGTTACTGGCTAATTATTGCTCATGCTTTCTTTGTATATTTGCAGTTGTAGAAATGAGTGATTTCTAGGTCTGAAGTCCAGGTTTGACTCCACTTTTAAAAGTATGCAGTCAGCCTTTTAGGTTTTCCCAAATGCTGTTGCAAAGTTGGACTGCAGCAAGAATTTAATTTCCTTACAAAAGTTTGACAAGTCATTGAAAATTGCAACAGTTTGAAGAAGAATTTCAAGGTAGATACAAATCAGACAAGATAAAATGGCATTACAGTCATGACTCAAAACTCAAGCACTCTTCTCATGTTCCTGTAGGTATCTTAGCATGATTATCTGTTCGAATCACTGACTTTTAGCTTCCAGCATAAACTATCTCTTTAATGAAGTTAAGATGGCCTTGAAAGACTTGTAAGTTTTGACTTGTTAGGTTTATTTAAAGCTGGCTTAAAATAATGCTATAGGAAAATAACTATATGTAAATTGTGTTATCTCCTTCAGTCATGAGAAAAATAGATTAACGTTGAGAGAGTTAACAAGTACATGTTAAAAATAAGATTAAACGGCTGTAGAAACTTATGTCCTATCACTTAATTGGATAGTGTATCTCTTGATGGGGCTCAGAGAAAACACTGATACAACTGAACAGTGAAGTGTACAGTGGCTGTACCTCTAGGATTAGGGTTTTATAGTGAACTAAGCCATGCTATTCCTGGATGTAGTTAACTATTGCTGCATCTCCATCTTCTTTCTTAACTCTGGCACTTGTATTGCTGTATAAGAGAGCTGATCCAGATGACCACAGCTGCTCTGGTAGTATTAGCCTCAGAGATGCAGAAGGCAGGGGCAAACTAAGGACTACTCTCTCTACTTGTTGCACACTTTTTCCTTAAACTACTTTCTAGTGCTAGGACTGCTTTGCTGGCACATAAACTTACAGCAAACAATTCCTGTTATAAACAGACTAATAAAAGGACATGTCATCCTAAAAATGATTCCTTTAATATAGGTCTTGAACCAGAAAAACACTAGAGAAATTTCCACTGATGAAAAGAGCATGCCTTGGAGCTGCAGTTCTGTTGCCTTTCATGTATATGGGGCTTCTGTAGCATCGTGCAAACTCAAAGAGGTGATTTAATTAGTCAGGCTCTTGTGAATTCTTAGAGCATGGCCTAAGGACGATGTCCCTCCTAACACTTTTATACATGGTATATACAGACTGGTGGTTGCAGCAGGCCAAGGAGCCTTTCCAAGTAGAATGAACAGCTCTGGCTTGCTCTGCATCTGGGTACCATGGGATGAGAGAGTGGGTAGGCAGAACTTTGTAACGGCTAGATCGCGGTCACTAGAAGAACAGCAGCTCTGCCTATCCAAGGCGCAGGCCACTGCTGTTGAAAGTAAGCAGTAGTTACTATTCAAATCTAAACTCAGCTTCCCGTAGGATACAACAGCCCAAATTGCAGGGAAATGGTGATGGGAGAAGGGAAACAAAAAGATGGGGTATATTCCAGAGACCTAGACAACAACCTTGTCTTTTACTAAGAATAGGTCTTGCTTAGGGGCAAGCAATAGTTCAGCTGAGCCATTTCATTATTCAGTTTCTTCCATTGCAGCTCTTTAGTGCAATTTAAACAGCTGTATCTATTATCCTACAAATCACTGTAGCAGTACTATCTAGCTCTTAAATCCAAGAAGCAGAATTTTCACTACAACTATTGAAATTCTGAAACATCTTTTTATATTATCTTACTGCACCATCAAAGCTACAGGGTTTTTTTTCTTTGTTTGTTTTTAAAGCCACATGCAAACAGAATGATTTATGATAATGTAGCTGGAAAAAATCCTGTTTACTAAAACTGGTTCCCCAAAAAAATGAATGAAAATTACATAATTAGAGCTGCATATGAAAAAAACATTGGGGTTGGGTGGGGGGGAGGGGAGTGTGCAAATGTCAACTGATTCATATTATCACCTTTGACTTCTCTTCAATAAAAGCAATAGATTTTGCAGAACATAGAGACAATTAGCCCCTGAATTTAAGCTGTTCGACCTGTGTTCTAATATTCCACTACACCTGATTGAAACAGAACTGTACTTACTGAAGTACAATCAATGGTAGAATAGGGCTCTTTTTCACTCCCTAAATCGGCCATCTGTTATTTCTTGGAAGTTTTGTTTACACAAAGATTTAGAGTGCCAGTATGTCTCCTCCTGCCTACACAACCAGGCAGTTGTTTATAATAATACATATTCCACTTTATTTTAACAGCCGTGGCATAG